>NC_092093.1:10994445-11034445 GCF_045679555.1 Salvelinus alpinus | reverse complement strand
CCACAGGGCTCTCATAGGGCTCCATAGGGCTCTCATAGGGCTCTCATAGGGCTCCATAGGGCTCTCATAGGGCTCCCATAGGGCTCTCATAGGGCTCTCATAGGGCTCCATAGGGCTCTCATAGGGCTCCACAGGGCTCCCATAGGGCTCCACAGGGCTCCCATAGGGCTCTCATAGGGCTCCACAGGGCTCCCATAGGGCTCTCATAGGGCTCCATAGGGCTCTCATAGGGCTCCATAGGGCTCTCATAGGGCTCCATAGGGCTCTCACAGGGCTCCATAGGGCTCCATAGGGTAGTAGTGCACTATATATTGAATAGAGTGCCATTTGGGACGCAGGTTGTCCTCTGTCTCCAGACAATATTCTAAAGTGATGTCGTCCCCTCATGTCCTTTCCATCAGCTGCACTTAGAGACTGGAAAAAGCTCAAGTGAATTCTCAGTCTTGTCATTTTTATTTCCCATACTCCGGTCAGATCAGTGCAGATGAAGGAAAGGAGACGAGGGGAGGATTCTACACTAGACTATTGAGATGCAACACCCAGACTCTAACCTCCTGAGTTCCTCCCTCCCTCCCTCCCTCCCTCCCTCCCTCCCTCCCTCCCTCCCTCTCTCCTCCCCTACCCTCCACTCTTCTCTCCTCCTTCCTAGGCGGCCCAGGGGGGTGGACACCGGACCCTGCTCTATGGTCACGCCATCCTCCTACGCCACTCCTTCAGCGGAATGGTGAGCTGACCCTCATACTCACAGTGGTCCGCATGGCACCCTATACCCTTTATAGTGCACTACTTTTGACCAGGCCCCATAGGGCTCTTGTAAAAAGTTGTGTACTTTAATTAGGAATAGAGTGTCATGTGGGACATACGTTTTAACAACTACAAACATTTTACTGAGGAGCTCCAGTGACTGAGGAGCTCCAGTGACTGAGGAGCTCCAGTGACTGAGGAGCTCCAGTGACTGAGGAGCACCAGTGACTGAGGAGTACCAGTGACTGAGGAGCACCAGTGACTGAGGAGCTCCAGTGACTGAGGAGCACCAGTGACTGAGGAGCTCCAGTGACTGAGGAGCTCCAGTGACTGAGGAGCTCCAGTGACTGAGGAGCACCAGTGACTGAGGAGCACCAGTGACTGAGGAGCTCCAGTGACTGAGGAGCACCAGTGACTGAGGAGCTCCAGTGACTGAGGAGCTCCAGTGACTGAGGAGCACCAGTGACTGAGGAGCTCCAGTGACTGAGGAGCACCAGTGACTGAGGAGCTCCAGTGACTGAGGAGCTCCAGTGACTGAGGAGCTCCAGTGACTGAGGAGCTCCAGTGACTGAGGAGCTCCAGTGACTGAGGAGCAACCTCTGTGAAAGCTTTAGCAGTACCAGAGCTGTATATTCAGTGGATAAGTGTTGAATGAAAAGGTCACCAGACCAGACTGTATTACCTAAACATTAGAATGCAGAAGCTCTAAAGATAGAACACACAATGGCTTGAGATTTGCACACAATTGGAAATAATTTAACAGTATATATGTATACTGTAAATGCAAATGATAGAAATGAATCATAAAATATGTAAATACATTTTATCAATTGTTTTCCTTCCTATTTTCATATTGTGTGGCTTCTCAACAGTACCTGACCTGCTTGAAGACATCAAGGTCGTTGACAGACAAACTGTCATTTGACGTGGGATTACAGGAAGATTCAATAGGTAAGATTTATATTACACACAGCCTTGCTCCCTGTAACTACATCTAATGGTGTTAGGTACCATTTATATTACACACAGCCTTGCTCCCTGTAACTACATCTAATGGTGTTAGGTACCATTTATATTACACACAGCCTTGCTCCCTGTAACTACATCTAATGGTGTTAGGTACCATTTATATTACACACAGCCTTGCTCCCTGTAACTACATCTAATGGTGTTAGGTACCATTTATATTACACACAGCCTTGCTCCCTGTAACTACATCTATGGAATGCATAACCATGTTAGAAATTAAAAGGGAACAGTTTGGTTGATTATGTGAAAATGATTAGAATAATGGTGAGGACACAGCAGTTTACCTGACACAAGACTGAATCCAAACAGTGGCATTTGCCTGTGCTTAATCCCATTCCATTTATTTTTTTATCCTGAAAAACTCCCCAGTCCTTAAAGATTACAAACATACCCATAACATGATGCAGCCACCACCATGCGTGAAAACATGGAGAGTGGTACTCAGTGGTGTGATGTGTTGGGTTTACCCCAAACATAACACCTTGTACTCAGGGAAGAAAATGAATTGCTTTGTCAACTTTTTTTGCTGTATTACTTTAGTGCCTTGTTGCAAAGAAGGATTTTATTGTGGAGTAATTACAATGTTGTTGATCCATCCTCTGTTTTCTCCTATCCCTGCCGTTAAACTCTGTTACTGTTTTAAAGTCACCATTGGTCCCATGGTGAAATCCATGAGCAGTTTCCTTCCTTTCCGGCAACTGAGTTAGGACTGACGCCTGTATCTTTGTAGTGACTGGGTGTATTGATACACCATCCAAAGTGTAATTAATAACTTCACCATGCTCAAAGGGTCCCTCCCTCAGCGGAGACCCTGAGCTCTGACGTCATGTATAGCATGTTACTGCACTGCCACTGCGTTCCAATTTAAGAGCTTATCAGTGTCCAAATCTGCGTATATGGGTGCGGGTGAAAAGATCTGCGATTTTCGAGGCGTATACGGGTGCGGGTGTAAAGATCTGCGATTTTGAAGGGCTACCTGTGACTCTACTAGACGTGCAGACTGGTTTCCATATTAATAGCTGACCTTGCTATTTATATGTGCTGTGGCCCCCATAATAGAGGCACTATATCAACGTGAGGACGTTACGAGCAGACAAAATGGCTGCCTTGAGTCTGTCAGTTGCCTGGCTTTGAAACTGTTGATCTTTGATATTCGAAGACTTCAAAATGTACTGATCAACGATCCTGCAGCAAATAATGATATACTAACAACACTGTATGTATAAGTGGACTATGGACCGCCAATTAAATGCAAGAAATGTACATGCCAGTGAAATATTTGAAGAAGTATGCATTTGTATTTCAATGGTAGACTTCTATATCTTTATATTTTTCTTATCCTTATGAAGTTACAATTCATTTGTTACCATAGTTAACATAGTCGTATTGTAATCTCAGATCCCGGGAACCACATTGTGAGTGCACTGGCTAGCAACTATGTTAACAGTCTGTCACAAGAGACTATGATAGTCTGTCACAAGAGACTATGCTAGTCTGTCACAAGAGACTATGCTAGTCTGTCACAAGAGACTATGATAGTCTGTCACAAGAGACTATGCTAGTCTGTCACAAGAGACTATGATAGTCTGTCACAAGAGACTATGATAGTCTGTCACAAGAGACTATGATAGTCTGTCACAAGAGACTATGATAGTCTGTCACAAGAGACTATGCTAGTCTGTCACAGGAGACTATGCTAGTCTGTCACAAGAGACTATGATAGTCTGTCACAAGAGACTATGCTAGTCTGTCACAAGAGACTATGATAGTCTGTCACAAGAGACTATGATAGTCTGTCACAAGAGACTATGATAGTCTGTCACAAGAGACTATGCTAGTCTGTCACAGGAGACTATGCTAGTCTGTCACAAGAGACTATGATAGTCTGTCACAGGAGACTATGATAGTCTGTCACAGGAGACTATGATAGTCTCATCCAAGGCCTGTCGTCTGTCTCTCCAGGAGAGGCCTGTTGGTGGACCATCCACCCTGCGTCCAAGCAGAGGTCAGAGGGAGAGAAGGTCCGTATCGGAGACGACCTCATCCTGGTCAGCGTGTCCACAGAGAGGTACCTGGTGAGTATCTATCAATCAACCAGTAAACCAATCAATCAACCAATCAATCCGTCCACAGAGCGTTACCTGTGAGACCCTAATTGAACACTATTTGCTGCTCATTGTCACCTTGTAGTAGGTGTGAAGGTAGGTGTGAAGGTCGGTGTGAAGGTAATTATATGGTTTTAAGTTCCGCTTAATACTCACAGCCTCACATATGGCCAGAGGCAGGGTAGCAACACATAAAGGGATAAAACAGCAATGAGAACCACATCGATCCTAAAAACTCTCATAAATACTGTCTAGTCTAGCTACCCGGCTGTTTCTCTATTCAACCGTGTTTTATCGCTGCCTTCCCCAGACAACAAGTTGGCTAAAGCCTGAACAGATTGTCACGCTGGCAATATACTCTCACCTCCTTACAGACAATATCAACACGTTATTGCTCGTACTTTGGTTCAGACGGTTTGTTTTGAGTTAGACAGAGAACATTAAATCTGTTGTTCAGTTCACAGACTGTGGATCATTGCTCATTTCTCCATCTCCTATATTTTTTTCCTTTCAGTTTTTCACTTGTTGGTCTGTATTTCTGCTGGGTTGATTTATTTCCATGCCAAGGTGTTTTAATATCTGAATATCTGTAGCGCCGGGCCTACCTCCCTGTTAGAGACCACTGGGGAATGATTGAAAGTCCAAGTGGGAGGGAAATTATGTGTGTTTTGGACGGATGTGCCTCACTGATCTCAGTGCTGACTGATTGATTGAGCAGGCCAGGTGGAGACCTCAGGTCCTAGATCAGTTTGGGTTGTCTTGCCAGAGCAAGCTAAGAGACTAGGATTCAGCAGAGACAGCACAAACAGATCTGAGACCTGGCTAGGTAATGCAAGACAGCACAAACAGATCTGAGACCTGGCTAGGTAATGCAAGACAGCACAAACAGATCTGAGACCTGGCTAGGTAATGCAAGATGGCACAAACAGATCTGAGACCTGGCTAGGTAATGCAAGACAGCACAAACAGATCTGAGACCTGGCTAGGTATTGCAAGACAGCACAAACAGATCTGAGACCTGGCTAGGTAATGCAAGATGGCACAAACAGATCTGAGACCTGGCTAGGTATTGCAAGACAGCACAAACAGATCTGAGACCTGGCTAGGTATTGCAAGACAGCACAAACAGATCTGAGACCTGGCTAGGTATTGCAAGACAGCACAAACATATCTGCTCACACGATCATCCACATCACATCAATGCACTTGAAATAGTCCTGTTAAAACAGTTCTCAAGTCTTGAACCCCCTCAGCCCAGGCCAACCAGTGGCATTTATCTGGCTGATGAGCTGACAACGATTCCCAAACCTTCCATAACAAAGCCATCACTTACAGAGAGATGAACCGGGAGAAGAGCCCCCTAAGTAAGCTGGTCCTGGGGCTCTGTTTCGAAACACAAAGATAACCCACAGAGCCACAGGACAGCAACACAATTAGACCCAACCAAACCACGAGAAAAAAAAAAGATAATTACTTGACACATTGGAAAGAATTAACAAAAAAACTGAGCAAACAAGAATGCTATTTGGCACTAAACAGAGAGTACACAGTGGCAGAATACCTGACCACTTTGACTGACCCAAACCTAAGGAAAGCTTTGACTATGTACAGACTCAGTGAGCATAGCCTTGCTATTGAGAAAGGCCGACGTAGGCAGACATGGCTCTCAAGAGAAGACAGGCTATGTGCACACTGCCCACAAACAACATGAGGTGGAAACTGAGCTGCACTTCCTAACCTCCAGCCCAATGTATGACCATATTAGAGACACGTATTTCCCTCAGATTACACAGATCCACAAAGAATTCGAAAATAAACCCAATTTTGATAAACTCCCATATCTACTGGGTGAAATACCACAGTGTGCCATCACAGCAGCAAGATTTGTGACCTGTTGCCACAAGAAAAGTGCAACCAGTGAAGAACAAACACCATTGTAAATACAACCCATATTTATGCTTATTTATTTTCCCTTTTGTACTTTAACTATTTGCCAATCGTTACAACACTGTATATAGACATAATATGACATTTAAAATGTCTCTATTATTTTGGAACTTGTGTGAGTATTTACTGTTCACTTTTTAATGTTTATCTCACTTTTGTTTATCCATTTCACTTGCTTTGGCAATGTAAACATATGCTTCCCATGCCAATAAAGCCCCTTGAATTGAATTGAATTGAGAGAATTAGAGAGAGAGAGAGAGAGAGAGAGAGAGAGAGAGATGCAAAGCATGAAACAGAGAGAGCGGTAGAGTGTGCTGGAAGCATTTGGGGAGGAAATGTGTAATTATAACATAGCTACACTCAGCGGTGCATGAGTTTCAACTCTACCAAAGGAAAACATTCATCTGATTCATCACCCTACTGACAAAACAATCGATTGTTCCTCAACTGTTTCCTGAGTGATGAAGAACTATTGGTTTTTCTGATATCATTGATATGACCCATCCCAGTATACTCTCTTTTGTTCTGTGCATAACTTCATTCTGAACATCTTTGAAGGTTGTGGTTAGAGCTGTTGTCTCTATGCTAGAGTCCCAGAGCCTGTCTGTGTGAAGCTGTGTGTTGTGGATTAAACTGGTGTTGGCAGTCTCATTGTGATCAGTAGGCCATGGAATCCCTTTGAGCTCGACTATCTCTTCTCCCCAGTAAAGACTAGCCTGGCTTGAGATCTTAATCTAGAGCCACAGCTGATGGGGGTCCTTAGAGAGGGCGCATGGTCTTTGTGGCAGTAATGCACTGTAAAGGCTTTAGACAGTGTCCAAACACTGTCAGGGTTGAGACAAAGTCATAAAATGCCAACTAGCTTTACAGGCCCAGTGGAGTCAAAAAAACATGATTTCCCTGTGTTTTATATACACTGAGTGCACAAAACATTAGGAACACCTGCTCTTTCCATGAAATGGACTAACCAAGTGAATCCAGGTGAAAGCTATGATCCCTTATTGATGTCACCTGTTATGTCCCCTTCAATCAGTGTAGATGAAGGGGAGAAGACGGGTTAAAATGGGCAGGACAAAATATTTAAATGCCTTTGAACGGGGTATGGTAGTAGGTGCCAGCCGCACCAGTTTGAGTGTGTCAAGAACTGTAACGCTGCTGGGTTTTTCACGCTCAACAGTTTCCCGTATGCATCAGGAATGGTCTACCACCTAAAGGACATCCAGCCAACTGGACACAACTGTGGGAAGTCAACATGGGCCATCATCCCTGTGGAACACTTTCAATACCTTGTAAAGTCCATGCCCTGACAAATTGAGACTGTTCTGAGGGCAAACGGGTGTTCCTAATGTATTTTTACAATCAGTGTATAGTTCCACACTATGAGGTTGACATAATACTGTGAAATGGTGAAAATGATGATATTGCTCTTTTAGTGTAAGAGCTGTTTAAAAGACCACCTGAAATATCAGCCTGTTTTAGTGAGATGGATTTTTGGCCTGCGTGGTGACATCACCAGGTGGTAAATTAGTTAATAGACCAATAGGAAATAGACTTCCTAACCTCTCTGCCAATAACAGCTAGTTTACAGTTTTCCCCTCCCCACTCAGACCACTCCCAGGCAGTCCTAGCTAAATTCTTCCTTGAGAAATTGATCTTTGCTAAGAAGCTATTCTATTGTTTATTTTAATTGGAAACAATCACAATAAGGTACTTAATTGTCACCCAGAAATGATTTGATATTGAGATAAAAATGGCTACATTGGAATTTTAAATCTCTCCTTTACCAGTCCCCATATCCCCCCTCTCGCTCTCTCTCGCGCACACACACACACACACACACACACACACACACACACACACACACACACACACACACACACACACACACACACACACACACACACACACACACACACACACACACACACACACACACACACACACACACACACACACACACACACACACACACACCACTGCTCCTGACCCCATGCTGTGTCCTCTCTTCCAGCACCTGTCCATCTCTAGTGGTAGTTTCCAGGTGGATGCCTCCTTTATGCAGACTCTGTGGAACGTCCAGCCTACCTGCTCGGGAAGCAACGTGGCTGTAGGCAAGTACACCACGACTCAATTATACAATTATCATTTCAGGTTAATCCTTCATTATGAACTAGGACATATTTTGTTGTTTCAGGAATGTGATGTACTTTACGCTGCTTTGTGACATACACCCCTGTACAACCCACACACCCCTGGGAAAACAACCCATACACCCCTGGGAAACCAACCCATACACCCCTGGGAAAACAACCCATACATCCCTGGGAAAACAACCCATACACCCCTGGGAAACCAACCCATACACCCTTGGGAAAACAACCCACACACCCCTGGGAAAACAACCCATACACCCCTGGGAAACCAACCCATTAGCCCCTGGGAAAACAACCCATACACCCCTGGGAAAACAACCCATACACCCCTGGGAAAACAACCCATACACCCCTGGGAAAACAACCCATACACCCCTGGGAAACCAACCCATACACCCTTGGGGAAACAACCCACACACCCCTGGGAAAACAACCCATACACCCCTGGGAAACCAACCCATACGCCCCTGGGAAAACAACCCATACACGCCTTGGAAAACAACCCATACACCCCTGGGAAACCAACCCATACACCCCTGGGAAAACAACCCATACACCCCTGGGAAACCAACCCATACACCCCTGGGAAAACAACCCATACACCCCTGGGAAACCAACCCATACACCCTTGGGGAAACAACCCACACACCCCTGGGAAACCAACCCATACACCCCTGGGAAAACAACCCATACACCCCTGGGAAAACAACCAATACACCCCTGGGCAACCAACCCATACACCCCTGGGCAACCAACCCATACACCCCTGGGAAACCAACCCATACAGCCCTGGGAAACAAACCCATACACCCCTGGGAAACCAACACATACACCCCTAGGCAACCAACCCATACACCCCTGGGCAACCAACCCATACACCCCTGGGAAACCAACCCATACACCCCTGGGAAACCAACCCATACACCCCTGGGAAAACAACCCATACACCCCTGGGAAAACAACCCATACACCCCTGGGAAACCAACCCATACACCCCTGGGCAACCAACCCATACACCCCTGGGAAACCAATCCATACAGCCCTGGGAAACCAACCCATACACCCCTGGGAAACCAACCCATACAGCCCTGGGAAACAAACCCATACACCCCTGGGAAACCAACACATACACCCCTGGGCAACCAACCCATACACCCCTGGGAAACCAACCCATACACCCCTGGGAAACCAACCCATACACCCCTGGGAAACCAACCCATACACCCCTGGGAAACCAACCCATACACCCCTGGGAAACCAACCCATACACCCCTGGGCAACCAACCCATACACCCCTGGGCAACCAACCCATACACCCCTGGGAAACCAATCCATACAGCCCTGGGAAACCAACCCATACACCCCTATTAATAAGTCAGTCGATCATCAGATCATCACTGAGGCTAGTATGGTGTGAACATTTCACCATAACTTCAAAGATCCCTATTGACCTTAGAATCTTGTGTTTATCCAATAGGATTTCTGTGTGGTGGTCACGTGATGCATCTTTGTCACGGGCATGATGAGAGTCTGACTATACCTGGATCAGAGGCCAGCGAGATGGAGCAGAGGTACACTAGGCTTCCTGTCTGCCATTTTAACAGTATGTTAGAATATGTCCTGAAGACCAGAGGTAGGCTCTTAACCCTACTATTTAAGGACAATTTTTACTGGCACTTACTGTTACGTTTTATGATTTAAGAGAGCTTTAAATGAACTGCCATGACATTTTATCACCATACTGTTGAATCGTTTAGAGAAATGAGATACATAGCCGTCTCTGGTCCTCAATGAATCTTGATCATCATCCACCTTTTATTAACATCTCTGAATGTACATTGGTGTCCAGATTTCTCTCTTGAGGCTTGTGTCAAAATTAAGTGATGTGCTTTTTTGGTGAATATTTTAATTTAATTTTGTCTGTACATTTTATTAAAGTACAGACTAAGAGCTTCATAATGGAATATCATACATTATAAATTGGGTGATTAAAACCCTGAAGGCTGTGGTATATCAGACTGTATATCATAGGTATGACAAAATATGTATTTTTCTGCTCTAATTACGTTGGTAACCAGTTTATAATAGCTATAAGGCACCTCAGGGGTTTGTGGTATATGGCCAATATACCACGGCTAAGGGCTGTATCCAGGCCCTCTGTAGTCCGTTGTGCGTAAGAACAGCCCTTAGCCGTGATATATTGACAATAAACAGTACCACACCCCCTTTAAATGTAGTTGACAAGCAGGAGATTTTCATACTTCCTAGAGAGCTCTCCTTTGTTCACGCCCATTCAGCATCCTTCACACCCTCTTAAGCCTTAGCCCCACCCACACATAACGCATGTGAGTCAGCATGGTATTGTCCTCCAGAAAGTTGTCTCTCTAATTAAACACAGCAAAATTCAAGGGCAGCAATGTTTGTTGCGAACTGTAGCAACACTGTTGCAGTTGTCCCTAGCTATATCTTTCCAAAAATCCACAGTAGCAGAGATGATCTCTATACTGATCAAGGAAGAGCCTGTTCTGTTATTAACATAAGCCTGTGACATGACAGAGCCATGTGCTTTCTCCTTGGTTCAACTAGGCTGATAATTCTACGTTTTTATTCATATTTACAGATCCCATACAAGTTTGTAATTAAGCCACATGAAAGTTTATATGTTCAAGAAGGCATTTAAAAAAAAATCTAAACAATACTAATAAATATATGCATACAGTACCAGTCAAAAGTTTGGACACATCTACTCATTCAAGGGTTTTTCTTTATTTTTACTATTTTCTACATTGTAGAATAATAGTGAAGACATCAAAACTATGAAAGAACACATATGGAATCATGTAGTAACCAAAAAAGTGTTAAACAATTACAAATATATTTTAGATTCTTCAAAGTAGCCACCCTTTGCCTTGATGACAGCTTTGCACACTCTTAGCAATCTTTTAACCAGCTTCATGAGGTAGTCACCTGAAATGCTTTTCCAACAGTCTTGAAGGTGTTCCAACATATGCTGAGCACTTGTTGGCTGCTTCTCCCCTTGGGGTCATTGTCCTGTTGAAAGATAAATGATAGGCCCACTAAGCACAAAACAGATGGGAGGGTGTATCGCTGCAGAATGCTGTAGTGACCATGCTGGTTAAGTGTGCCTTGAATTCTAAATAAATTACTGACAGTGTCACCAGCAAAGCACCCCCACACCATCACACGTCCTCCTCCATGCTTCACGGTGGGAACCACACATGCGCAGATCATCCATTCACCTACTCTGCGTCTCACAAAGAAACAAAAATCTCAAATTTGGCCAAAGGACCAAAGGACAGATTTCCACCTGTCTAATGTCCATTGCGTGTGTTTCTTGGCCCAAGCAAGTCTCATCTTATTGGTGTCTTTTAGTAGTGGTTTCTTTGCAGCAATTCAACCATGAAGGCCGGATTCACGCAGTCTCTTCTGAACAGTTGATATTGAGATGTCTCTGTTAATTGAACTCTGTGAAGCATTTATTTGGGCTGCAATCTGAGGTGCAGTTAATTGCCGATTTCTGAGGCTGGTAACTCTAATGAACTTATCCTCTGCACCAGAGGTAACTCTGGGTCTTCCTTCCCTGTGGCGGTCCTCATGAGAGCCAGTTTCATCATAGCACTTGATCGTTTTTGCGACTGCACCTGAAGAAAATTTCAGTTCTTGAAATTTTCTGGATTGACTGACCTTCATGTGTTAAAGTAATGATGGACTGTCGTTTTTCTTTGCTTATTTGAGCTGTTCTTGCTATAATATGGACTTGGTCTTGTACCAAATAGGTCTATCTTCTGTAAACCAACCCTACCTTGTCACACCACCACTGATTGGCTCAAACACATTAAGAAGGAAAGAAATTCCACATATTCACTTTTAAAACCTATTAGGGATAGGTGTTCCGCTAGCGGAACAAACAACAGAAATCTCAAAATAAAAATTCCTAAAACATACAAGTGATATACATCAGCTTAAAAATAAACTTATTGTTAATCCAACCACAGTGTCAGATTTCAAAAAGACCACGGCGAAAGCATTCCATGCGATTATCTGAGGACAGAGCCCAGCACACAAAACATTACAAACAGTAAACAGCCAAGTAGAGGAGTAACAAAAGTCAGAAATAACGATAAAATGAATCACATACCTTTGATGATCTTCATATGGTTGCACTCACAAGACTCCCAGTTACCCAATAAATTTGAGTTTTGTTCGATAAAGTCCCTCTTTATATCCAAAAACCTCTGTTTTGTTAGCGCGTTTTGTTCAGTAATCCACTGTCTCAAACAACATCCGGTGAAATTGCAGAGCGTGAAACTCAACAAAACAGAAATTCTTATAATAAACATACATAAAAGATACAAGTGTAAAGCATACCATGCGATTTTCTGAGGACAGCGTCCAGCTAACAAAACATTACAAGTAGAGAAGTCACAAAAGTCAGAAATAGCGAGAAAATTCATCACTTACCTTTGATGATCTTCATATGGTTGCACTCACAAGACTCTATGTTACACAATAAATGTTCATTTTGTTCGATAAAGTCCGTCTTTATGTCCAAAAACCTCAGTTTTGTTGGTGCGTTTTGTTCAGTAATCCATTGACACAAAGCGCAGTCACAGCAGGCAGACGAAAAATCCAAAAAGTACCATAAAAGTTTGTAGAAACATGTCAAACGATGTTTACTGCCATATCAGTTCTGTTATACTCAGACATTATTTTAACAGTTTTGAAAACTTTAGAGTGTTTTCTATCCAATACTACCATGCATATGCATATCCTAGCTTCTGGGCCTGAGTAACAGGCAGTTTACATAGGGCACCTTATTCATCCAAACTACTCAATACTGCCCCCGTTCCCAGAAAGGTTTTAACAAGGCACACTTGTTAATTTAAATGCATTCCAGGTGACTACCTCAAGAAGCTGGTTGAGAGAATGCCAAGAGTTTGCAAAGCTGTTATCAAGGCAAAGGTGGCTACTTTGAAGAATCTAAAATCTAAAATATAATTGTATTTGTTTAACACTTTTTTGATTACTACGTACATGATTCCATATGTGTTATATCATAGTTTTGATGTCTTCACTATTATTCTACAATGTGGAAAATAGTAAAAATAAAGAAAAACCCTTGAATGAGTAAGTGAATCCAAACTTCTGACTGGTACTGTATATATACACATTTTTGCGGGCCCTACTGGGGGTGCAGGGTAGCCTAGTGGTAAAGAGGTTGCTGGTTTAAATCCCTGAGCCAACTAGGTGAAAAATTTGCCGATGTGCCCTTGAGCAAGGCACTTAACCCTAATTGGTCCTGTAAGTTACTATGGCTAAGAGCGTCTGCTAAAATACAAAATGTTTAAATATAAGTCAAATGCCTCAGATCCTGTAACTGCTCACATTTAGTTTTCGTTTTAAAATGCACTAGGAAGAGAGTCATTTTTTATTGCAAAATCACTGTGTTTAATAGAGACAAATGTCCTGGTTTAAATTGAACTTAGTCTGTTTTAAAGGATCCAGACCTGACCCCTCTCCTCCCTCTCTTTGTCCCCAGGATTGTGAACTATGAGATGGGTAAAGGAGCATCCAGGGCCCGCTCTCTATGGAGGCTGGAGCCCCTCAGGATCGGGTGAGCTGATACACACGCAGCCACACACACAAACACAAACACCGATACCTAACCCTACCTCACCCTCTCTAATTTCTCCATCTCCCTGCCAGATGCTCACTCACCTAGACACCAATATGCTTTCAGATACTTTTCAGGGTAGTGACACTTTCCACCCAGGATATAAAATATATTATAAACTGGCTGGTTAGAGCCCTGAATGCTGATTGGCTGACAGCCATGGTATATCAGACCCTATACCACTGATATGGCAAAACATTTATATTTTCAGCTCTAATTACGTTGGTAACCAGTTTATAATAGCAATAAGGCACCTCGGGGGTTTGTAGTATATGGCCAATATACCACGGCTAAGGTCTATGTCCAGGCACTCTGCGTTGCGTCGTACGCAGCCCTTACCCGTGGTATATACAGTAGGCCATATACCACACCTCCTCGGGCCTTATTGCTTAATTATAAAACTGGTTGTTTGGCTCCTGGATGCTGATTGGACAAGCAGCGTTCCAAGCCGTGCTGTATTGGTCGTCACAGACACACCTATGCCTGCTAAGGGTTCCATCTGAAAATGATAACTGCCTCTGCAGAATATCATGTCGCTGTCTGAATCATCTCTTGTATTTATCTCAACTTGCACATTATTTCCCATTGCTTCCAGCCTAGCTTTTAGTTTGGTACAGCAGGGTTAATATAAACCTAGCATTTAGTTTGGTACAGCAGGGTTAATATAAACCTAGCATTTAGTTTGGTACAGTGGGGGTTAATATAAACCTAGCATTTAGTTTGGTACAACGGGGGTTAATATAAACCTAGCATTTAGTTTGGTACAACGGGGGTTAATATAAACCTAGCATTTAGTTTGGTACAACGGGGGTTAATATAAACCTAGCATTTAGTTTGGTACAACGGGGGTTAATATAAGCATAGCATTTAGTTTGGTACAGTGGGGGTTAATATAAACCTAGCATTTAGTTTGGTACAGTGGGGGTTAATATAAACCTAGCATTTAGTTTGGTACAGTGGGGGTTAATATAAACCTAGCATTTAGTTTGGTACAGTGGGGTTATAAACACTATAACCCCATCAAGTACTATAACCACTATAACCCCATCAGGTACTATAACCACTATAACCCCATCAGGTACTATAACTCCATCAGGTACTATAACTCCATCAGGTACTGTAGCCCCATCAGGTACTATAACTCCATCAGGTACTGTAGCCCCATCAGGTACTATAACTCAATCAGGTACTGTAGCCCCACCAGGTACTATAACCACTATAACCCCATCAGGTACTATAACTCCATCAGGTACTATAACCACTATAACTCCATCAGGTACTATAACCCCATCATGTACTATAACCCCATCAGGTACTATAACCCCATCAGGTACTATAACCCCATCAGGTACTATAACCACTATAACCCCATCAGGTACTATAACCTCATCAGGTAATATAACCACTATAACCCCATCAGGTACTATAACCCCATCAGGTACTATAACCTCATCAGGTACTATAACCACTATAAGGTGGTTATAGTACCTGATGGGGTTATAGTACCTGATGGGGTTATAGTACCTGATGGGGTTATAGTACCTGATGGAGTTATAGTACCTGATGGGGTTATAGTGGTTATAGTACCTGATGGAGTTATAGTACCTGATGGGGTTATAGTGGTTATAGTACCTGATGGAGTTATAGTACCTGATGGGGTTATAGTGGTTATAGTACCTGATGGGGTTATAGTGGTTATAGTACCTGATGGGGTTATAGTACCTGATGAGGTTATAGTACCTGATGGGTTTATAGTACCTGATGAGGTTATAGTACCTGATGGGGTTATAGTACCTGATGAGGTTATAGTACCTGATGGGGTTATAGTACCTGATGAGGTTATAGTACCTGATGGGGTTATAGTGGTTATAGTACCTGATGGGGTTATAGTGGTTATAGTACCTGATGGAGTTATAGTACCTGATGGGGTTATAGTGGTTATAGTACCTGATGGGGTTATAGTACCTGATTGAGTTATAGTACCTGATGGGGCTACAGTACCTGATGGAGTTATAGTACCTGATGGGGCTACAGTACCTGATGGAGTTATAGTACCTGATGTGGTTATAGTACCTGATGGGGCTACAGTACCTGATGGAGTTATAGTACCTGATGGAGTTATAGTACCTGATGGGGTTATAGTGGTTATAGTACCTGATGGGGCTACAGTACCTGATGGAGTTATAGTACCTGATGGGGTTATAGTACCTGATGGGGTTATAGTGGTTATAGTACCTGATGGGGTTACGGTGGTTATAGTACATTATGGGGTTATAGTACTTGATGGGGAATTTATATTACCCCATCAGGTACTATAACCCCATTAGGTACTATAACCACTATAACCCCATCAGGTATTATACCCACTATAACCCCATCAGGTACTATAACCCCATCAGGTACTATAACCCCATCAGGTACTATAACCACTATAACCCCATCAGGTACTATAACCCCATCAGGTACTATAACCACTATAACCCCATCAGGTATTATAACCACTATAACCCCATCAGGTATTATACCCACTATAACCCCATCAGGTATTATAACCACTATAATCCCATCAGGTACTATAACCACTATAACCCCATCAGGTACTATAACCACTATAACCCCATCAGTTACTATAACCACTATAACCCCATCAGGTATTATACCCACTATAACCCCATCAGGTATTATAACCACTATAACCCCATCAGGTACTATAACCACTATAACCCCATCAGGTACTATAACCACTATAACCCCATCAGGTACTATAACCACTATAACCCCATCAGGTATTATAACCACTATAACCCCATCAGGTACTATAACCACTATAACCCCATCAGGTACTATAACCACTATAACCCCATCAGGTATTATAACCACTATAACCCCATCAGGTATTATACCCACTATAACCCCATCAGGTACTATAACCACTATAACCCCATCAGGTACTATAACCACTATAACCCCATCAGGTATTTTACCCACTATAACCCCATCAGGTACTATAACCACTATAACTCCATCAGGTACTGTAGCCCCATCAGGTACTATAACTCCATCAGGTACTATAACCACTATAACCCCATCAGGTACTATAACCACTATAACCCCATCAGGTTATAAATGGTCTCTGGACGTTTATTTCACTGCCCAAACACATCCTCGTCCCATCTACCATCAGCCTTCCACAGCCCAAACACATCATGGTCCCATCTACCATCAGCCTTCCACAGCCCAAACACATCCTGGTCCCATCTACCATTAGCCTTCCACAGCCCAAACACATCCTGGTCCCATCTATCACCAGCGTTTCACAGCCCAAACACATCCTGGTCCCATCTACCATCAGCCTTCCACAGCCCAAACACATCCTGGTTCCATCTACCATCAGCCTTCCACAGCCCAAACACATCCTGGTCCCATCTACCACCAGCCTTCCACAGCCCAAACACATCCTGGTCCCATCTACCATCAGCCTTCCACAGCCCAAACACATCCTGGTCCCATCTACCATCAGCCTTCCACAGCCCAAACACATCCTGGTCCCATCTACCATCAGCCTTCCACAGCCCAAACACATCCTGGTCCCATCTAACACCAGCGTTCCACAGCCCAAACACATCCTGGTCCCATCTACCATCAGCCTTCCACAGCCCAAACACATCCTGGTCCCATCTACCATCAGCCTTCCACAGCCCAAACACATCCTGGTCCCATCTACCATCAGCCTTCCACAGCTCAAACACATCCTGGTCCCATCTACCATCAGCCTTCCACAGCCCAAACACATCCTGGTCCCATCTACCACCAGCGTTCCACAGCCCAAACACATCCTGGTCCCATCTACCATCAGCCTTCCACAGCCCAAACACATCCTGGTCCCATCTATCATCAGCCTTCCACAGCCCAAACACATCCTGGTCCCATCTACCATCAGCCTTCCACAGCCCAAACACATCCTGATCCCATCTACCATCAGCCTTCCACAGCCCAAACACATCCTGGTCCCATCTACCATCAGCCTTCCACAGCCCAAACACATCCTGGTCCCATCTATCACCAGCGTTTCACAGCCCAAACACATCCTGGTCCCATTCTCCATCAGCCTTCTTATCTCTGGGCTTAGGTGACAGATTCTCCAACAGCCATGCCACACATTCTGACTTGCCGTTTGTACTGAGATATTTTGAAACAATGGATGTGCTTCATTGTGGAGGGATGCTGAAATGCCTGAGGCAGCGGCTGTATATCTCTTTGTTGCAAAAGACAGCATGCATCAATGTCTCTAGATTGAAATAGACATTGCTATGGCAGACACATTTTGACTCCGTTGATCCCCTCTCTGTCATTGGAAAAGGGTTATAGGGACCACTGCAGAATTTAGATTAACGTCTGTTTGGGTTCTTCCCCTCTTTGTGATTGGTCAGTTGGAGCGGTAGCCACATTCGCTATGGGCAGGCGTTTCGTCTGCGACACCTGTCCACCGGTCTCTACCTGGCGCTGACCGAAGAGCAGGGTCTGGTCCTACAGGAGAGAGAGAAGTCCGATACCAAGTCCACCTCTTTCTGCTTCAGGGCTACCAAGGTTTGTTCCAGACAAATACCAACACTATTAAGTCTTTTAATCGTTCTTTGTCTTTCAAAGTAAACTTTGTTTTACATTTACTCACAAAAAGGTGGATTGGAGTATGTTGTGGGTAAAACTAGGGCTGTGACGAAACCAGTATTGCAATTTTTTTTTCCCATAGCAAAAAATAAAAACACCAAGCCTGCTGTATGTAAAATATGGTGTGCTATAGCTTGGGAAAATACATAAATGTGACTCTGGATGACAACATAATGATGTTTGATTCCAACATTAGGGCTGGAGTTAAATCCGCATCCCGGCCGTAAGTAAAACCGTGGCATTTTCTAGAGAAAAGACTGTACTGTGCCTGAAAAAGGTCAGAGCACACGAAGACACACCTATATTTTTTAAGAGCACGTCAGATTTATCCTTTAACTTTTAAAAGGTCATCCTTGTACCCTATACACAACAATCAGTTACATTCTAGTCCATAACGCTGAAATGCCAAGGAACGGTCGACGCAAGTCACACAGTCCATTAACAACCCAACCAATCAACACAACCAAGGTGTATGGTGAACCAATAGAATTAGAATGCATTGTAATTATACGCCGGAACCTTCATTGCATTCTACAACCACAGTGCATGGCCAGGAAGGATATGAAGAAGCAAACAGAAGGACACTGTCTGTCTGTCTGTCTGTAACTGACTGCTCCAGATTCAATGCTATTCTGCTCTATGTGGTAGTAATGATTGCACACAGGCACACGAACACAATATCTGTTTAATTCTCTCACTCCTCTTTCCTATTTCCTCCCTCTCTCTCTCTCTCTCTCTCTCCCTCTCTCCCCCCCTCTCTCTCCCTCTCTCCCTCTCGCTCTCTCTCTCCCTCTTGCTCTCTCTCCCTCTCTCTCTCCCTCTCTCTCTATCTCTCTCTCTCTCTCTCTCTCTCTCTCGCTCTCTCTCTCCCTCTCTCTCAACGGGGGGGGGGCCAAGCTGGGGCCAGTTGTACTGTTAGAGGGGCCAGTTACATTAGACGTTATTGTTGTCATATTGTTTTCTTCACTGCATTGCAGGCATTAGCAGGCAACAGACCATGTTCATAATCATTCAACAATTTCTTTGCATTTTCTGTCTAATAACGAATGTAAAAAAAGAACGATAGCAAAAATTTGTTATGTAAAAATTATTTCATATTCCACATTTAGGGGGTCCAAAATTGTTGTCACACGTGTCTCTCTCTCTCTCTCTCTCTCTCTCTCTCTCTCTCTCTCTCTCTCTCTCGCTCTCTATTATTCTCTATTTTCCATCTCCCTCTCTCTCCCTCCCCCTCTCCCTCTCTCTCCCTCTCTCTCTCTCTCTCTCGCTCTCTTTCTCTCTCTCTCTCTCTCTCTCTCTCTCTCTCTCTCTCTCTCTCTCTCTCTCTCTCTCTCTCTCTCTCTCTCTCTCTCTCTCTCTCTCTCCCCCTCTCTCCCCCCCTCTCTCCCTCGCTCTCTCTCCCTCTCACTCTCCCTCTCCCTCTCCCTCTCCCTCTCTCTCTCTCTCTCTCTCTCTCTCTCTCTCTCTCTCTCTCTCTCTCTCTCTCTCTCTCTCTCTCCTCCATCTCATCCCCATGCCCACCCTTTCAGTATTAATTTAAAGTTGATGTCCAGAAGGACACACAGTGTTATACATGGACTTTAATCGGCTCCCCTTTACCTGCTGTAATCAGCGGCCAGCATCCATATCTGATTAGGTGTGAATGGGTTCTGTGTGTGTGTGTGTGTGTGTGTGTGTGTGTGTGTGTGTGTGAGAGAGTGTGTGAGAGAGAGTGTGTGTGTGTGTGTGTGTGTGTGTGTGTGTGTGTGTGTGTGTGTGTGTGTGTGTGTGTGTGTGTGTGCCATTAGTGGTTCTGACCCCCAAAAATGCTGTAGGCTCTCTAACATGCCTCTCTGATTAGTGTGTAATCTTAATTTGTTATGTTTGTGTGTATGTGTGTGTGTGTGTGTGTGTGTGTGTGTGTGTGTGTGTGTGTGTGTGTGTGTGTGTGTGTGTGTGTGTGTGTGTGTGTGTGTGTGTGTGTGTGTGTGTGCGCGCGCACGCACGCGTGCTCCCTCCCACAGGAAAAGATAGAGTCGGGTACAAAGAATCGAGACATAGAAGGTATGGGAGTAGCAGAGATCAAGTACGGGGACTCGGCCTGCTTCGTGATGCACGTGGCTACAGGTCTGTGGCTGTCCTATCAGGCGCCTGACGCTAAAGCCTCCCGCATAGGACCCCTGAAGAGAAGGGTGGGTTATTATACATGGTCACTGTACTGATGGTGTGGAAGAAGTGTGTACAAATCACAACCTTGTTCTTTGAATAAATGTACTTTCAAATAATAATTGAAGCGGCAATCAGCACTTGAAACAATAACTAAGCGTTCTGTTTGGGTAAAAAGCTGAGGGACGGGACTGGAGAAATGTAACCACTCTCAAATTCATAGACAGAGCTATGGATGCAAGGACTGACCATGCATGGTATAAACAATTATAGTTTTAACCATGTTTTGAGGCTACATAGTGTTTATTTAACATCGGAGTAAAATAAGCTTATATTTTAGGTTCTGATGAGGTACGCCATAAGCTCATGAGGTATTTATGGGTTATATTGTGGGTCAATAGGTACATTGATTCTTGAAGTTTAATCATACACTTGTTAACTTGATAATGAGATGTACTGTAGGTCTATGGCCAATGAAATCACTGCACTGTATACTACTGTAAGTATGCCTCTCTCAACAGTAGCGGTACGTTGTTCAGTGAAACCAGAGTAGTCATAATACGATGACTCAATCAGTCTTTATGGTTTAAGCACATTGATACATATTTTATACTACCGTAGATGGGTTGGTTGTTTAGCAACAAAACTGACCTGTACATAACTATTGGGTAAACCAGATAGGGTTGGCTTGGATTGTTGATAACTTGTAAACTAGATTTTGTCTCCAATGTTCATGGAAAACATAAATAAAGTTGTACTTATCTCTCAAATACATCGTAACAGTTGTTGGCTAGCTAGATAGCTAGCAAGCCATTTTTTTGGCCATATTAGCGAGTCACTTGCGTTTCCCCACACATGGCAGTTTCTTGTCCTTGTTGCTATCTATCTGGCCATCCAGAATCACAACAACACTGACTTCTGCCTCTTTGAAGCGCACACATCATTTTTGTGATGTTGTCACCTAACCAGTCTCTAAGAAGGGCTCCCGAGTGGCACAGCGGTCCAGGGCACTGCATCTCAGTGCAAGTGGCGTTACTAGGTGTGAAAGACTCAGCAGACTGCTGGCATTACACATCTGGCTAAAAGACTACTGTAGCTCTGCTGGAGTCACTTTTATTGATAACTTGGACACCTTCTGGAAACAGAAGATACTCTACAGGAATGACGGAGTCCGTCCAAATCATCTTGGCTCCTGGACTCTGTTTACGCATTTCAAGGCTGCGTTGAAACAATGACTGATAAATGATCCAAGACCAGCTCAGTTAATCCCTACCGTTGTGACAATGAGTTGTCATAATGCTGCATCAAATGTACATGATCTTAGGGGCATTGGAAAACACAATGTAAGTCATTTAATTTATGTGCCCCAAATTGCACAGAATACATCTGTTTATCCTACAGCTATTGTAAGCAGTAATCATGAGCCTATAAACCAGAGTTACACTGTTGGCACTGAGGCGGTGTGCACTAGTAGGAAGACCACTTTATGCAGCTCACCCTGCACTATCAACTCTCATGTAAATAACACAACCAAGTCTACCTCTGATAAGTTTCCCAGTAAAGCATTAAAAACAATCAAGCAACCCAGAAAAGTGCTAAAAATAGCCCATATTAACATATGTAGCCTAAGAAACAAGGTCCATGAAGTCAATAACTTGCTTGTAACAGATGACATTCATTTTCAGACTATCTCTGAAACTCACTTATATAAAACCTTTGATGATACAGTGGTAGCAATACATGGTTATAACATCTACCGAAAAGACAGAAATGCCAACGGAGGCCGTGTTACGGTCTATATTCAGAACCACATTCCTGTAAAACTTAGAGATTATCTATTCAAATCAAATCAAAAGTTACATCAGCTGATATCTCAAAGTGCTGTACAGAAGCCCAGGCTAAAACCCCAAACAGCAAGCAATGCAGGTGTAGAAGCACGGTGGCTAGGAAAAACTCCCTAGAAAGGCCAAAACCCTGGAAGAAACCTAGAGAGGAACCAGGCTCTGAGGGGTGGCCAGTCCTCTTCTGACTGTGCCGGGTGGAGATTATAACAGAACATGGCCAAGATGTTCAAATGTTCATAAATGACCAGCATGGTCAAATAATAATAATCACAGTAGGTGTCGAGGGTGCAACAGGTCAGCACCTCAGGAGTAAATGTCAATTGGCTTTTCATAGCCGATCATTGACAGTATCTCTACCGCTCCTGCTGTCTCTAGAGAGTTGAAAACAGCAGGTCTGGGACAGGTAGCACGAAGAGGTCAGGGTTCCATAGCCGCAGGCAGAACAGTTGAAACTGGAGCAGCAGCACGGCCAGGTCGACTGGGGAGAGCAAGGAGTCACCATGCCAGGTAGTCCTGAGGCATTGTCCTAGGGCTCAGCTCCCCCGAGAGAGAGAAAGAAAGAAAGAGAGAAAGGGAGAATTAGAGAGAGCATACTTAAATTCACACAGGACAGTGGAGAAATACTCGAGATATAAAAGACTGACCCTAGCCCCCCGACACATAAACTACTGCAGCATAAATACTGGAGGCTGAGACTCGAGGGGTCAGGAGACACTGTGGCCCCATCCGAAGATCTAATGTTAAATACTGTTGAAGTAATATGGCTACAGGTTCATCTGCCTCACCTAAAGCCCATTCTTGTGGGAAGCTGCTGTAGACCATCAAGTGCTAACAGTCAGTATCTGGATAATATGTGTGAAATGCTTGATAATGTATGTGATATCAACAGAGAAGTATATTTTCTGTGTGATTTAAATATTGACTGGCTATTATCAAGCTGCCCACTCAGGAGAAACACTTCAAACTGTAACCAGTGCCTGCAACCTGGATCAGGTCGTCAGTCAACCTACCAGGGCAGTTACAAACAGCACAGGAATTAAATCATCAACATGTATTGATCAAATTTTTACTAAAGCTGCAGATATTTGCTTTAAAGCAGTATGCAAATCCATAGAATGTAGTGATCACAATATAATAGCCATATCTAGGAAAACCAAAGTTCTAAAGGCTGGGCCTAATATAGTGTATAAGAGGTCATAGAATACGTTTTGTAGTGATTCATACGTTGATGACGTAAAGAATATTTGCTGGTCTGTGGTGTGTAATGAGGAGCAACCAGATGCTGCACTTGACACATTTATGAAAGTACTTATTCCAGTTACTAATGAGCACACAGCCATTAAGAAAATGACTGTAAAAACTGTTAAATCCCCTTGGATTGATGAGGGATTTAAAAATTATATGGTTGAGAGGGATGAGGCAGAAGGCATGGCAATTAAGTCTGGCAGCCCAACTGATTGGCAAATGTACTGCAAATTAAGAAATCATTTTGATTAAACTAAATAAAAATAAACTACACTATGAAACAAAGATAATTTATATGAAGAATGATAGTAAAAAGCTTTGGGGAACCTTCAATAATATTTTGGGGAAAAAAGCCAACTTGTCTCCTTCATTCATTGAATCAGATGGCTCATCACAAAGCCCACTGATATTGCAAACTACTTTAATGACTTTTTCATTGGCAAGATAAGCAAACTTAGGGATGACATGCCAGCAACAAACGCTGACACTACACATCCAAGTCTATCGGATCAAATTATGAAAGACAAGAATTGTACTTTGGAATTCCGTAAAGTCAGTGTGGAAGAGGTGAAAAAATTATTGTTGTCTATCAACAATGACAAGCCACCAGGGTCTGACAATCTGGATGGAAAATTACTGAGGATAACAGCAGATGATATTGCCACTCCTATTTGCCACATCTTCAATTTAAGCCAACTAGAAAGTGTGTGCCCTCAGGCCTGGAGGGAAGCTAAAGTCATTCCGCTACCCAAGAATAGTAAAGCCCCTTTACTGGCTCAAATAGCCGACCAATCAGCCTGTTACCAACCTTTAGTAAACTTCTGGGAAAAATGGTGTTTGACCAGATACAATGCTATTTCACAGTAAACAAATTGACAACAGAATTTCAGTATGCTTATAGGGAAGGACACTCAACAAGCAAACTTACACAAATGACTGATGATTGGCTGAGAGAAATTGATGATAAAAGTATTGTGGGGGCTGTCTTGTTATACTTCAGTGCAGCTTTTAACATTATTGATCATAGTCTGCTGCTGCAAAAACTTAAGTGTTATGGCTTTACACCCCCTGATATAATGTGGATAAAGAGTTACTTGTCTAACAGAACACAGAGGGTGTTCTTTAATGGAAGCCAATCAAATATAATCCAGTTAGAATTAGGAATTCCCCAGGGTAGCTGTTTAGGCACCTTGCTTTTTCAATTTTTACTAACGACATGCCACTGACTTTGAGTAAAGCCAGAGTTTCTATGTATGCGGATAACTCAACACTATCACGTCAGCTACTACAGCGACTGAAATGACTGCAACACTCAACAAAGATCTGCAGTTAGTTTCAGAGTGGGTGGCAAGGAATAAGTTAGCCCTAAATATTTCTAAAACTAAAAGTATTGTATTTGGAACAAAACACTCACTAAACCCTAAACCTCAACTAAATCTTGTAATAAATAATGTGGAAATTGAGCAAGTTGAGATGACTGAACTGCTTGGAGTAAAACTAGAT
Organism: Salvelinus alpinus; assembly: GCF_045679555.1. NCBI lineage: Eukaryota > Metazoa > Chordata > Actinopteri > Salmoniformes > Salmonidae > Salvelinus > Salvelinus alpinus. The sequence goes on along the minus strand of NC_092093.1, from coordinate 11,009,367 downwards.
TGTAAACTGTCATGGTCAAACATATGGATGCAGTAGTAGCTAAGATGGGGAGAAGTCTGTCTATAATAAAGCGATGCTCTGCCTTAACAACACTATCAACAAGGCAGGTCCTACAGGCCCTAGTTTTGTCACACCTGGACTACTGTTCAGTCGTGTGGTCAGGTTCCACAAAAAAGGACTTCGGAAAATTGCAATTGGCTCAGAACTGGGCAGCACGGCTGGCCATTGGATGTACACAGAGAGCTAATATTAATAACATGCATGTCAATCTGTCCTGGCTGAAAGTGGAGGAGAGATTGACTTCATCACTACTTTAATTTATGAGAGGTATTGACATGTCGAATGCACAGAGGTGTCTGTCTAAACTACTGGCACACAGCTCGGACACCCATGCATACCCCACAAGACATGCCACAAGAGGTCTCTTCACAGTCCCCAAGTCCAAAACAGACTATGGGAGGCACACAGTACTACATAGAGCCATGACTACTCTATTCCAAATCAAGTAACTGACGCAAGGCAGCAGCTAATGGGGATCAATAATAAATACAAATACTACAGTCCCTGGTTCGAATCCAGGCTGTATCACATCCGGCCATGATTGGGAGTTCCATAGGGCGGCCCGCAATTGGCCCAGCGTCATCCGGGTTTGGCCAGGGTAGGCCGTCATTGTAAATAAGAATTTGTTCTTAACTGACTTGCCTGGCTAAATACAGTTGAAGTTGGAAGTTTACATACACCTTAGCCAAATATTTTGAAACAAAAATTTTCACAATTCCTGACATTTAATCCTAGTAAAAATTCCCTGTCATAGGTCAGTTAGGATCACCACTTTATTTTAAGAATGTGAAATGTCAGAATAATAGTAGAGAGAATGGTTTATTTCAGCTTTTATTTCTTTCATCACATTCCCAGTAGGTCAGAAGTTTACATACACTCAATTTGTATTTGGTAGCATTGCCTTTAAATTGTTTAACTTGTACGTTTCGGGTATTCTTCCACAAGCTTTACACAATAAGTTGGGTGAATTTTGGCCCATTTCTCCTGACAGAGCTGGTGTAACTGAGTCAGGTTTGTAGGCCTCCTTGCTCGCACACGCTTTTTCAGTTCTGCCCACAAATGTTCTATAGGATTGAGGTCAGGGCTTTGTGAATGCCACTCCAATACCTTGACTTTGTTATCCTTAAGCCATTTTGCCACAACTTTGGAAGTATCCTTGGGGTCATTGTCCATTTGGAAGACCCATTTGCAACCAAGCTTTAACTTCCTGACTGATGTCTTGAAATGTTGCTTCAATATATCCACATAATTTTCCTGCCTCATGTTGTCATCTATTTTGTGAAGTGCACCAGTCCCTCCTGCAGCAAAGCACCCCCACAACAAGATGCTGCCACCCCCGTGCTTCACGGTTGGCATGGTGTTCTTCGGCTTGCAAGCTTCCCCCTTTTTCCTCCAAACATAATGATGGTCATTATGGCCAAACTGTTCTATTTTTGTTTCATCAGACCAGAGGACATTTCTCCAAAAAGTATGATCTTTGTCCCCATGTGCAGTTGCAAACCGTAGTCTGGCTTTTTTGTGGCGGTTTTGGAGCAGTGACTTCTTCCTTGCTGAGCGGCCTTTCAGTTTATGTCGATATAGGACACGTTTTACTTTGGAAAGAGATACTTTTGTACCTGTTTCCTCCAGCATCTTCACAAGGTCCTTTGCTGTTGATCTGGGATTGATTTGCACTTTTTGCACCAAAGTTCGTTCATCTCTAGGAGACAGAATGCGTCTCCTTCCTTAGCAGTATGAAGGCTGTGTGGTCCCATGGTGTTTATACTTGGGTACTATTGTTTGTACAGATGAACGTGGTACCTTCAGGCGTTTGGAAATTGCTCCCAAGGATGAACCAGACTTGTGGAGGTCTCCAATTTTCTTTCTGAGTTCATGGATGATTTCTTTTGATTTTCCCATGATGTCAAGCAAAGAGGCACTGAGTTTGAAGGTTTGCCTTGAAATACATCCACAGGTACACATACAATTGACTCAAATGATGTCAAGTAGCCTATCAGAAGCTTCTAAAGCCATGACATCATTTTCTGGAATATTCCAAGCTGTTTAAAGGCACAGTCAACTTAGTGTATGTAAACTTCTGACCCACTGGAATTGTAATACAGTGAATTATAAGTGAAATAATCTGTCTGTAAACAATTGTTGGAAAAATTACTTGTGTGATGCACAAAGTAGATGTCCTAACCGACTTGCCAAAACTATAGTTTGTTAACGAAATGTGTGGAGTGGTTGAAAAACGAGTTTTAATGACTCCAACCTAAGTGCATGTAAACTTCCAACTTCAACTGTACATAAAAAGTAGTGGGCTCATCTGGTGTGGGTGTTGCATATTGGAACAGACTGTAGTTGAATAAAGAATCCCCATAATGAGATTACCTAATCAGAGGATTAAAGGCTAGTGGGATAGTTTCCCACTGTGAGTTACACTGTACCAGCTGGCTTGTTGTCAAGGTGACCTGGCCTCTGAGCAGAGCAGAGGTGGTGTTTGTTTTCTCTGGCCACTGGCCCAGGACGAGCTGCATAATACCCAGTGGAGAGAGGGAGATGGAGAGAGAAGAGCTGGTGGGGAGGGAGAGACAGATAGAGAGAAGAGCTGGTGGGGAGGGAGAGACAGATAGAGAGAAGAGCTGGTCGGAAGGGAGAGAGAGAGATAGAGAGAAGAGCTGCTGGGAAGGGAGAGAGAGATAGAGAGAAGAGCTGGTGGGAAGGGAGAGACAGATAGAGAGAAGAGCTGGTCGGAAGGGAGAGAGAGATAGAGAGAAGAGCTGGTGGGAAGGGAGAGAGAGATAGAGAGAAGAGCTGGTGGGAAGGGAGAGAGAGATAGAGAGAAGAGCTGGTGGGAAGGGAGAGAGAGATAGAGAGAAGAGCTGGTGGGAAGGGAGAGAGAGATAGAGAGAAGAGCTGGTGGGGAAGGAGAGAGAGATAGAGAGAAGAGCTGGTCGGAAGGGAGAGAGAGATAGAGAGAAGAGCTGCTGGGAAGGGAGAGAGAGATAGAGAGAAGAGCTGGTCGGAAGGGAGAGACAGATAGAGAGAAGAGCTGGTGGGAAGCGATAGAGCGATAGAGAGAAGAGCTGGTGGGAAGGGAGAGACAGATAGAGAGAAGAGCTGGTGGGAAGCGATAGAGAGATAGAGAGAAGAGCTGGTGGGAAGGGAGAGAGAGATAGAGAGAAGAGCTGGTCGGAAGGGAGAGAGAGATAGAGAGAAGAGCTGCTGGGAAGGGAGAGAGAGAGATAGAGAGAAGAGCTGGTGGGAAGGGAGAGAGAGATAGAGAGAAGAGCTGCTGGGAAGGGAGAGAGAGAGATAGAGAGAAGAGCTGGTGGGAAGGGAGAGAGAGAGATAGAGAGAAGAGCTGGTGGGAAGGGAGAGAGAGATAGAGAGAAGAGCTGGTCGGAAGGGAGAGAGAGATAGAGAGAAGAGCTGCTGGGAAGGGAGAGAGAGAGATAGAGAGAAGAGCTGCTGGGAAGGGAGAGAGAGATAGAGAGAAGAGCTGGTGGGAAGGGAGAGAGAGAGATAGAGAGAAGAGCTGGTGGGAAGGGAGAGAGAGATAGAGAGAAGAGCTGGTGGGAAGGGAGAGAGAGATAGAGAGAAGAGCTGCTGGGAAGGGAGAGAGAGATAGAGAGAAGAGCTGGTGGGAAGGGAGAGAGAGATAGAGAGAAGAGCTGGTGGGAAGGGAGAGAGAGATAGAGAGAAGAGCTGGTGGGAAGGGAGAGAGAGATAGAGAGAAGAGCTGGTGGGAAGGGAGAGAGAGATAGAGAGAAGAGTTGGTGGGAAGGGAGAGAGAGATAGAGAGAAGAGCTGGTGGGAAGGGATAGAGAGATAGGTAGAGAGGAGAGCTGGTGGGAAGGGATAGAGAGAAGAGCTGGTGGGAAGGGAGAGAGAGATAGAGAGAAGAGCTGGTGGGAAGGGAGAGAGAGATGGAGAGAGAAGAGCTGGTCGGAAGGGATAGAGAGATAGAGAGACGAGCTGGTGGGAAGGGAGAGAGAGAGATAGAGAGAAGAGCTGGTGGGAAGGGAGAGAGCGAGATGGAAAGAGAGAAGAGCTGGTGGTAAGGGAAAGAGAGATAGGTAGAGAGAAGAGCTGGTGGTAAGGGAAAGAGAGATAGGTAGAGAGGAGAGCTGGTGGGAAGGGAAAGAGAGATAGAGAGAAGAGCTGGTGGGAAGGGAGAGAGAGATAGAGAGAAGAGCTGGTGGTAAGGGAGAGACAGATAGAGAGAAGAGCTGGTGGTAAGGGAGAGGCAGATAGAGAGAAGAGCTGGTGGGAAGGGAGAGAGAGATAGGTAGAGAGAAGAGCTGGTGGGGAGAGAGAGATAGAGAGAAGAGCTGGTGGGGAGAGAGAGATAGAGAGAAGAGCTGGTGGGGAGAGAGAGAGAGATAGAGAGAAGAGCTGGTGGGAAGGGAGAGAGAGATAGAGAGAAGAGCTGGTGGTAAGGGAGAGAGAGATAGAGAGAAGAGCTGGTGGGAAGGGAAAGAGAGATAGGTAGAGAGGAGAGCTGGTGGGAAGGGAGAGAGAGATGGAGAGAGAAGAGCTGGTCGGAAGGGATAGAGAGATAGAGAGAAGAGCTGGTGGGAAGGGAGAGAGAGAAGAGCTGGTGGCAGAGCTGCTAACTCTCACGCGTTGGCATGTGAGACACGCATTTGGCCCTCTTCTCACGCTCTCACGGCACACCTCTTATATCTCACTTACTGAAAACCGCTGCTTTTAATTTTCTAATTAGTCCCTTGTATAGTCAGCACGTTAACTTTTCAACTGTGCTCCAAATCGTTTTGAAATCGGAGCATCTGCGCCTTCAATTTAACATCACGAGTTGAACCTCTATCATTGTCCTGTCTTGCCACCTGCACATTGCGACACATTGAAACATATGATTGGTCTAGTCATGTAAAGGATCAAGGGGATTGGATGCATGTTTTTAAGAAACGCCCCTCTAGATTAGAGTGGCGCTGATTGGAGGGAACGTTCTCCGCGAAGTTTTTAAAACTGTAAAATGAGCAGCACGATAGCACTGTGTTATGTTAATGTTAAATTAGGTTGCTGTTACTCCCTGTCCCTATTGCAGAATGCAGCCGTTTGACAGCATGTAGTAAAGTCGATTTAATCCACACTTACATTAGTCCCCTCGTATGGTGATTGGCATTTTAGGTTGTGACAACGAAAAGGTCGCAGACAGACCTACAGAATGTTTTCGGAGGTTCGTTTTGTACGGTGACCTGATTTGTAACTATGAATAAATATTTTTTTTTAAATGTAGGGGCAGATTTATGTCATCTTGCCTTCGGGAGATTTTATTAGCTATTTAATGTATTTAGTCTGATCAGTGGACCAATTCTCATTCTTGACAATCTGCTAAAATATCCTGTAATTAGTGTGATAGTCAGCAGCAACACTACTGTTATTCTCCATACTTATTCTAGTATTCCACTTCTTACCAGTTCTGCCAGTATCATCACATATTTTAAATCTGAAATGTCTACTTGTGTCTTTGAAGATGAATTACAGTATATGAGGCTAAGTATTTTTGTAGATATTCATGGACAGCTTTTGAATAAGTCATACAAATCAGCAATAGATAATAAATGTTTCTGGAATCAAATATAATTGTTTACATTTTAGTATTGTGCACATGCTTGGTATAGATGATAGGTGGACTCACAACTCATAAAGGCGTCATATGTTGTCTATGTAGAGTACGATGATGTCAAGAATCTTCAACCAATAGGCATAAACCCCCTGAATATTGATATTCATTAGATTTTATTTTCACCTGAAGGTCTGGTGATTTTGAGAAATGAATTGTTATAACAAGAACATTTTGAAACACCCATCACTTGGGAAACATAGATCAGAGGTGGCCAACCCTCCTGGTGATCAGGCAGGATTTTCTTCCAGACCTATTTTAAAGAGATAGTTCACCCGCATAAAAACAATATAGATTGTTTGTGTCCATACCTTGAAAGCAGTCTATGAACAAGGAGACTTCAATCTATGATTCGGTTACCCACTGCCATCAACCATTAATATAAACATTCCTGTGCAGAGCCTGGTGTAATGGTAAAACTCCCTGGCACGTATCCGATACAACTTTCCACCTGAGAACAGAGATCAATCCCTGCTTTCAACCTTCCCACTGTTTCTAGCATTTCCCTATCTCATTTAATTATTGAATAAAGTGTCAAACCACCTAAAAAAATATGTCCCCTAAAAATATTACCATAATTAACATTTCATCCCCCCAAAATCTCAAATTAACACATTTTGAATGTACATTTAATATTCAAAGCATCCTGAGTACACCTAATTTTCCAACCTGGCCATAGGCCTAAGCCATGTAAAAAAAATATTGCAGGAAAATCTTCCTAGGGGAGGACCCCCAGTCACCCATCTAGGGACTGTGCCAGGGGACAATGAAATTCACATAGCAAATCTCTCTCCAAGCTTTCCTCAAACGTTGGCAGCCCTATGGTGGGGAGGGATAGAGAGCTAGATAGAAAGAGAAAGGCTGGTGGGGAAGGACAGAGAGAGAGATGGAGAGAGAGAAGAGCTGATGGGGAAGGAGAGAGAGATGGAGAGAGAGAAGAGCTGGTGGGGAAGGAGAGAGAGATGGAGAGAGAGAAGAGCTGATGGGGAAGGGGAGAGGGATGGAGAGAGAGAAGAGCTGATGGGGAGGGAGAGAGAGATGGAGAGAAAGAAGAGCTGATGGGGAAGGGGAGAGGGATGGAGGGAGAGAAGAGCTGGTGGGGAAGGAGAGAGAGATGGAGAGAGAGAAGAGCTGATGGGGAAGGGGAGAGGGATGGAGGGAGAGAAGAGCTGGTGGGGAAGGAGAGAGAGATGGAGAGAGAGAAGAGCTGATGGGGAAGGGGAGAGGGATGGAGGGAGAGAAGAGCTGGTGGGGAAGGAGAGAGAGATGGAGAGAGAGAAGAGCTGATGGGGAAGGGGAGAGGGATGGAGAGAGAGAAGAGCTGATGGGGAGGGAGAGAGAGATGGAGAGAGAGAAGAGCTGATGGGGAAGGAGAGAGAGATGGAGAGAGAGACGAGCTGATGGGGAGGGAGAGAGAGATGGAGAGAGAGAAGAGCTGATGGGGAAGGAGAGAGAGATGGAGAGAGAGACGAGCTGATGGGGAGGGAGAGAGAGATGGAGAGAGAGAAGAGCTGATGGGGAAGGAGAGAGAGATGGAGAGAGAGACGAGCTGGTGGGGAAGGAGAGAGAGAGAGAAGAGCTGGTGGGGAAGGAGAGAGAGAAGAGCTGATGGGGAGCGAGAGGGAGAGATGGAGAGATGGTAGCGAGGGAGAGAGAGAGGAATAGAGACTGGGGAGGAAGAGAGAGAGACAGGAGTTGATCCCTCCTCTCTCAGAAGAGATAACTGTAACTACCTGTCACCGTCCCTCTCTCATCACATCTAAATGACCGCCTCATATGTTCTGACACATCCTGCCTGGGTGGGAGCTAACTGGGGGATAGGAGGAGACCTAAGCCAACTCACAGCTCAGCTGATATAAAGCCTCACTTGATTGGATGTGATCAGAACCTTGTATTCAGAGAGTTGGGGCAATGTGGTTTCTGCATTATGATGCATTTACATGACACTACAACATTCTATAGCAGCCATGTTTGAACCCCATTAACGTTGCATGAGGAATATTTCAACAATGCTATGTAACGGAATGTCTAGAATTGGAAAACTATTCAAAACACTCTAAGTACACTATATGGCTCTGCATGTGATTAATGAGTAACAACGGACATGTTACATTGAGTTGCACAGATACCTGTTTGTGGTAATGTCTGTGTCACGTACTTCTAATAATGTCTGTCTATAATGTGTGTGTTGTGTATTTGCGAGACAGGCCTGTCTGCACGCTGAGGGTCACATGGACGACGGCCTGACCCTTCAGCGTTGTCAACACGAGGAGGCACGGGCTGTACGCATCATCAGGAACACTACTGTCCTCTTCAGCCACTTCATCAAGTAGGGCTGTGTGTGTGTGTGTGTGTGTGTGTGTGTGTGTGTGTGTGTGTGTGTGTGTGTGTGTGTGTGTGTGTGTGTGTGTGTGTGTGTGTGTGTGTGTGTGTGTGTGTGTGTGTGTGTGTGTGTGTGTGTGTGTGTGTGTGTGTGTGTGCTGCATTGGTAACCTAGACAGTTTAAGGACCCTCATCTATTCCAGAAAATACAGAACACGGTTGGACAAATTTTGTATGAGCTAGTTGAATGCTCCTGAATACTACTGTATACTACTGAATGCTCCTGAATGCTACGGAATGCTCCTAAATGCTACTGAATTCTCTTGAATGCTCCTAAATGCTACTAAATGCTCCTGAATAATACTGAATGCTCCTGAATGCTACTGCATGCTCCTGAATACTACTGAATGCTCCTGAATGCTCCTGAATACTACTGAATGACAAGCCGATTCACATGAACTTGCGCAGTTGAGATCCAATCGCAGCTGCAGAACCGATGGCAATTTTCCTGCTTTTGTGTGATTAGGCATGGATTAGTTCTCATGAAATTAGCCTGCCGTGGATTCACTTCCAGTGACTGATTTCGGAAATGATTTGCTGTAGAATTTGCGCAATGTAATTTGAAAACAATTGAGATGGTTTGAGACCATTGTGGATAAGTGATATTAATGTAGCCTATCAACAGTAAATTAGTTTTATGTCACTCTCTTTTTCCCTCTCTCTATCCCTCTCTGCTTACTCCTTTTTCTCACTCTTCCTCTCCCTGCCCCTCTCCCTGCCCCTCTCCCTGCCCCTCTCCCTCTCCTCTAGGGGTCTTGACAGTATAGGAAGCAATAAGAACGTGGAGGTGTCTCTGCCTAACTTTGACGAGGTGTTGAAGACGCTGGATGATCTGATTGAGTATTTCAAACAGCCCGACTCAGAACTGGAACACGAGGAGAAACAAACTCTGCTGAGATCTCTCATCAAACGACAGGACCTCTTCAAAGAGGAGGTGAGCTCCCAGGCCTCCGGGACCTCAGGTTTAATCAGGGCTAAATTTGAGTTAATCTCAGTTTTGGACTGTTTTGTTCTGGAACCCATTTGCCAGGATCCCGGTACGTCTCGTGGCCTGAACAATTATTTTCACTATTTGCAATGTAAAAATTCAAATAAAAGCAATCAGAGTTAATTCAAGTTGACTCTGTAATTCTCCTGGCTGCCCCTTAAAACACTTAACGTAAAAACGGCCCTGATATTCTAAGAATTGATTCATGTTGTGCCGGCCCGGGTTCATGGTTTGCACAATATTGTAGCCTATATAGACCAACGCGTGGTCATTACTGTGGTGAGAGAGAGAATCGCACCTGTATCTCTCACAGAACTAGACTGAGAATCACTTTCTATGATCTCTCTCCCTCTCTCTGCTCTGATAGACGTGAGCCTGCAACTCTCATCTCTTCAGCGTTGCACTTCATTTACTTCCTTACAGAATCATAGCTGTGGGAAGGCTGCTGGAAATACTGCAGCACCACTGATAAAGTGAAATACATTTGCCAAAGTTATAGAATTACTGCTGTCTGTTCAGAATGAAATGAAATTATTCAGAATACACCAGGAATAGGTCTATAATTTAGCCACAGAGGATCGATAGCTTTAAAATATATATATATATATCCTAGCTGTGGCAACGCGCGGCAAATGGATCCTGCTGAAAAGAGAAGACCAGTCTGTCTGTAGTGCTACCAAATATGTTATCAATGTCCAAATAGGCTTATTGAGCGAACAGTATTATTTTACATTAAAACAAGAGAGAGATAGACTTGAGAGCATCGGCCTTCACAGGTGAGTGAGCTGTGTGTCGTTGGGCGAGTCAGTGAAACTGGACAGTTTGTTTAGGACTATAACCTCCTCCTCATATTGTACCGTATGTGTTTCTCCTCACACCTAGGCCTGGATTTGAGACAAGGTCGTTTTTATTGATCTCAGATTGTCAGTTTGTCAGTGTCCAAGTAGCCTGTCATTTCCATCATGAAACAGGTTCAGCTAAAGTCTCCCATCTTCTAAAATGATGTAGAACTGCATGAAATGTGTCTATAGAGGCCACATTTGTCCCGGACCCTAAGCTACAACATATTTCCCCCGCGTGTGCAACTTCTGCAAGCGCTTCTACTCTACTACTTTATGTCAGTACGCAAAATAAATTATAATGCATGCAATGCAATGCTTTATTAGAAAGAGTCCCCTGGTCACCTCTCTCTCTCTCTCTCTCTCTCTCTCTCTCTCTCTCGCTCTCTCTCTCTCTATCTCTCTAGCTCTCGAGCTCTCGAGCTCACTTTTTGTTCCGGTACCTCCTGATTTACAAATTAAGCACTGGTTAAAGGATCATGTTTGACACTTCTGCATACTGTACCTGCCTGCTGTTGACTTTCCAAGTTGTAACTTTCTTTAGTGTACAGACTTAAGTCACATGATTTGGACTCGAGTCTGACTCGAGTCACATATTTGATGATTTGAGACTCGACTTGATAGAAAAAAAAATAACTTAAAACTTGACTTCGACTTGGAGCCTCAAGACTCGGTGCTCGACTTTGACTTGAGACCGATGACTTGAAATGATCCGTAACGTTTTGTCACTCATTTTATGGCATAAAGTCTCCATGGGTTAGGCTACTCGCCACGCAGCCAGAGACTGTATCTCACTTGCAAAAAACAGATTGACTAGTGAAACACACATTCCGCCCTCTGATTGGACCAACTGTCAATCAACATAGGTCAGGTGAGCTAGATCAGCAAGAAGGTTTTGGGGAGTCGTGAGTTATGAATTACAATTCATATGATGTGTTACGAGTTGCAATCCGTACAATATTTTAGTAATGGCAATTTGTACAAATTTATGTAAAAATTTTGCAAAACATATGAATTCCAATTTGTGGTTGCTAACGTTAGCTATGTGGCTAATGCTAACATTAGCTAGGTTAGGGGTTAGGGTTAAGGTTAGGGTTGAGGTTAGAGTTAAGGTTCGGGTTAGGAGTTGGTTAAAAGGTTAAGGTGAGGGTTAGGAGAATGGTTAGCTAACATGTTACGTAGTTACAAAGTAGCTAAAAAGTAGTAAGTAGTTAGCTAAAATGCTAAAGTTGTCTGTGATGATATCCAAAACTTGTTTGGTGATCAAGAATATCTTACTTATCTTACTTTCCATGCTCACCAGCAATGGGGCATCAAGCAACAATTACTAGCATAGGCCTACTGGTCTTTTGGTATGTCAAAATTGTTTAAAATTGATAATTGACTAATGAAGCTTGCATTTGGAATTTATTGTTAAAAATGTAAATATGTTGTAGACAAAAAGAATGCAAAGGGCTGTCTGGTAGCCTCAATAAATAGACAAAGATGTCTTGGTTCTATCAGCACAAAGCATAGGTATTCGATTTTGAGCATCAATGTTTTCACATCCCAGATCTCAGAATTGTTTTGTAGCGAATTCTCCTTTCATAACCCATTAGGGTTCTCACCTTAAAGGTACAGTACCTAAAGTACAGAGTATCACAATCCTGATAGAACCTTATGGCTCTGAAATGTCAATCTGGGTTCAGCCATAACCCACTGGGCACACACTTGTTGAATCAACGTTGTTCCCACGTCATTTCAATGAAATGACTTGGAACCAATGTGGAATAGACATTGAATTGACATCTGTGCCCAGTGTGAAGGCTCTATCTGACACTTCTGGATTGGACATGTTCAGAAGTGTTTATGTTTAATAAGACTGTAGCTATTTGAATACATAAATGATAGAATGACACTATTTTACCGAGATAGAGTCAGAACACCATCAGCAAATACATTAAGACATTAAATACATTAAATACATTAAGACATTAAATACATGAAATACATTAAGAGGTTAAATACATCAAATACATTAAGACGTTAAATACATCAAATACATTAAGACATTAAATACATCAAATACATTAGGAGGTTAAATACATCAAATACATTAAGACATTAAATACATGAAATACATTAAGATGTTAAATACATCAAATACATTAAGACATTAAATACATCAAATACATTGAGGTTAAATACATGAAATACATTAAGACATTAAATACATGAAATACATTAAGATGTTAAATACATCAAATACATTAAGACATTAAATACATCAAATACGTTAAGACATTAAATACATCAAATACATTAAGACATTACATACATCAAATACATTAGGAGGTTAAATACATCAAATACATTAAGATATTAAATACATCAAATACATTAAGACATTACATACATCAAATACATTAGGAGGTTAAATACATCAAATACATTAGGACATTAAATACATGAAATACATTAAGATGTTAAATACATCAAATACATTAAGACATTAAATACATCAAATACGTTAAGACATTAAATACATCAAATACATTAAGACATTACATACATCAAATACATTAGGAGGTTAAATACATCAAATACATTAAGATATTAAATACATCAAATACATTAAGACATTACATACATCAAATACATTAGGAGGTTAAATACATCAAATACATTAAGATATTAAATACATCAAATACATTAAGACATTAAATACATCAAATACATTAAGACATTAAATACATCAAATACATTAAGATATTAAGACATTAAATACATGAAATACATTAAGACGTTAAATACATGAAATACGTTAAGACATTAAATACATCAAATACATTAAGACATTAAATACATCAAATACATTAAGACATTAAATACATCAAATACATTAAGACATTAAATACATCAAATACGTTAAGACATTAAATACATCAAATACATTAAGACATTAAATACATCAAATACGTTAAGACATTAAATACGTTAAGACATTAAATACATCAAATACATTAAGACATTAAATACATGAAATACATTAAGAGGTTAAATACATCAAATACATTAAGACATTAAATACGTTAAGACATTAAATACATGAAATACATTAAGACGTTAAATACATGAAATACATTAAGACATTAAATACATCAAATACATTAAGACATTAAATACATCAAATACATTAAGACATTAAATACATCAAATACATTAACACATTAAATACGTTAAGACATTAAATACATCAAAAACGTTAAGACATTAAATACATCAAATACATTAAGACATTAAATACATAAAATACATTAAGACATTAAATACGTTAAGACATTAAATACATAAAATACATTAAGACATTAAATACATCAAATACATTAAGACATTAAATACGTTAAGACATTAAATACATCAAATACATTAAGACATTAAATACGTTAAGACATTAAATACGTTAAGACATTAAATACATCAAATACATTAAGACATTAAATACATCAAATACATTAAGACATTAAATACGTTAAGACATTAAATACATCAAATACATTAAGACATTAAATACGTTAAGACATTAAATACATTAACACATTAAATACGTTAAGACATTAAATACATCAAATACATTAAGACATTAAATACGTTAAGACATTAAATACATCAAATACATTAAGAGGTTAAATACATGAAGACATTAAGACATTAAATACATCAAATACGTTAAGACATTAAATACGTTAAGACATGTATTATGATCGTCAGACGAATTACTGTCATCACTGAACGACGATATGACATCATTTACTGTCAGATTTCTGACTGTGTAGTTTTTTTTTTGCTTGTCTGCCACTATTGCTTGCTAGACTAGCCTAGACCGTATTTAGAGGGAGATGGCAAAGACATGTGTTTTGATTGGTCCATCTGTATTTGTTGAGGCTTGTGATTGGATTGCAGATGTTTCAAATGGGTTTATGCATATAGAACTGTGAAGTTTTTCATTTCTTTCACTTAAAATTTAAACTTTTTCAAAAATCTAACTTCACAGACATCTAAAGATCAGTTATATATAACTAACTCATTTTTCTTCACAAAGATGACAGAACCTTAGGTCAGACAAGGTCTCCATTTTTTTAACCTTTATTTAACTAGGCAAGTCAGTTAAGAACAACTTCTTATTTTCAATGACAGCCTGGGTTAAGTGCCTGTTCAGGGGCAGAAAGACAGATTTGAACCTTGTCAGCTGAAGGATTTGAACTCGCAACCTTTCGGTTACTAGTCCAACGCTCTAGCCACTAGGCTACCCTGCCACCCCATTTGTTGTTCTAGAAGTCATTGCATGTATATATTTTATTTTACTTGACTTGAGACTGAACTTGTAAAAACGTGTGATTCGACTTGACTTGCTCTTAGAATGTACTGTACGACTTGGACTTGAGTCGAGACTCGAACCATTCTACTTGGGACTCGACTTGAGACTCGTACCTTGTGACTTGAGATTTGCTTGTGACTTAAAAAATGGTGACTTGGTCCTACCTCTGCCTAAAAGAGACTCCCACAAGATATGCGAATGTATGTCTTTTCATGTAGGAAGTTCTAGGAATATGTATCACTGCGATTGACTCACATAATGACTAATTATGGTACACTATTCCCTATGTAGTGCACTACTTTTGACCAGGGCCCATAAAGCTCAGGTCAAAAGTAGCCATTGTGGATGTAACCCTTGTATTAGAGCGTTGAGCCAGTAACTGAAAGGTTGCTGGATTGAATCCCCGAGCTGACAAGGTAAAAATCTAGCGTTCTACCCCTGAACAAGGCACTGTTCCTAGGCCGTCATTGTAAATAAGAATTTGTTCTTAACTGACTTGCCTAGTTAAATAAAGGTTAAATAAAATTTTAAAAATGACCCGCCTGGTGTGTGTGTTTCAGGGCATGCTGGCCCTGCTGGTCATGTGCATCGACCGTCTCAACCTATACAACAGCGCTGCTCACTTTGGAGAGCATGCTGGGGAAGAGGCTGGGGCGGCATGGAA
>NC_092093.1:10976945-10991945 GCF_045679555.1 Salvelinus alpinus | reverse complement strand
ATTCTGAAGGTTCTAATACACTCATTCTGAAGGTTCTAATACACTCATTCTGAAGGTTCTAATACACTCATTCTGAAGGTTCTAATACACTCATTCTGAAGATTCTAATACACTCATTCTGAAGGTTCTAATACACTCATTCTGAAGGTTCCGATACACTCATTCTGAAGGTTCTAATACACTCATTCTGAAGGTTCTAATACACTCATTCTGAAGGTTCTAATACACTCATTATGAAGGTTCTAATACACTCATTCTGAAGGTTCTAATACACTCATTCTGAAGGTTCTAATACACTCATTCTGAAGGTTCTAATACACTCATTCTGAAGGTTCCGATACACTCATTCTGAAGGTTCTAATACACTCATTCTGAAGGTTCTAATACACTCATTCTGAAGGTTCCGATACACTCATTCTGAAGGTTCTAATACACTCATTCTGAAGGTTCTAATACACTCATTCTGAAGGTTCTAATACACTCATTCTGAAGGTTCTAATACACTCATTCTGAAGGTTCCGATACACTCATTCTGAAGGTTCTAATACACTCATTCTGAAGGTTCTAATACACTCATTCTGAAGGTTCTAAATGAAACTCAACAACAGCAGCATGTACACATAATACCTGCAGAATGACAATATCATGCTGTAAACAATGCTAGTGTAATGCTTTCTGAGAGAGAGGCAAGCATGAGCCAAACATCTGCAGTATGAGCAGCAGTGCTTTGGGCTGTCATCCCTATAACCAGAGGAGATAGTTAACCCAGAGGAGATGGTTAACCCAGAGGAGATAGTTAACCCAGAGGAGATGGTTAACCCAGAGGAGATGGTTAACCCAGAGGAGATAGTTAACCCAGAGGAGATGGTTAACCGGAGGAGATGGTTAACCAGAGGATATAGTTAACCGGAGGAGATAGTTAACCCAGAGGAGATAGTTAACCCGGAGGAGATGGTTAACCCGGAGGAGATAGTTAACCGGAGGAGATAGTTAACCCGGAGGAGATAGTTAACCGGAGGAGATAGTTAACCGGAGGAGATAGTTAACCCGGAGGAGATAGTTAACCCAGAGGAGATGGTTAACCCAGAGGAGATAGTTAACCCAGAGGAGATAGTTAACCCAGAGGAGATAGTTAACCCAGAGGAGATAGTTAACCCAGAGGAGATAGTTAACCCGGAGGAGATAGTTAACCCAGAGGAGATAGTTAACCCAGAGGAGATGGTTAACCCAGAGGAGATAGTTAAACCAGAGGAGATAGTTAACCCGGAGGAGATAGTTAAACCAGAGGAGATAGTTAACCCGGAGGAGATAGTTAACCCAGAGGAGATGGTTAACCCAGAGGAGATAGTTAAACCAGAGGAGATAGTTAACCCGGAGGAGATAGTTAACCCAGAGGAGATGGTTAACCCAGAGGAGATAGTTAACCCGGAGGAGATGGTTAACCCGGAGGAGATGGTTAACCAGAGGAGATAGTTAACCCGGAGGAGATAGTTAACCGGAGGAGATAGTTAACCCGGAGGAGATAGTTAACCCGGAGGAGATGGTTAACCCGGAGGAGATGGTTAACCAGAGGAGATAGTTAACCCGGAGGAGATAGTTAACCCAGAGGAGATAGTTAACCCGGAGGAGATGGTTAACCCGGAGGAGATGGTTAACCCGGAGGAGATGGTTAACCCGGAGGAGATAGTTAACCCGGAGGAGATAGTTAACCCAGAGGAGATAGTTAACCCAGAGGAGATAGTTAACTGGAGGAGATGGTTAACCCAGAGGAGATGGTTAACCCAGAGGAGATAGTTAACCCGGAGGAGATGGTTAACTGGAGGAGATAGTTAACCCAGAGGAGATAGTTAACCCAGAGGAGATAGTTAACCCGGAGGAGATAGTTAACCCAGAGGAGATAGTTAACCCGGAGGAGATGGTTAACCCGGAGGAGATGGTTAACCCGGAGGAGATGGTTAACCCGGAGGAGATAGTTAACCCGGAGGAGATAGTTAACCCAGAGGAGATAGTTAACCCGGAGGAGATGGTTAACCCGGAGGAGGTGGTTAACCCAGAGGAGATAGTTAACCCGGAGGAGATTGTTAACCCGGAGGAGATAGTTAACCCGGAGGAGATAGTTAACCCGGAGGAGATGGTTAACCCGGAGGAGATAGTTAACCCGGAGGAGATAGTTAACCCGGAGGAGATGGTTAACCCGGAGGAGATAGTTAAGTCGGAGGAGAGAGTTAACCCGGAGGAGAGAGTTAACCCGGAGGAGAGAGTTAACCCGGAGGAGAGAGTTAACCCGGAGGAGATAGTTAACCCGGAGGAGATAGTTAACCCGGAGGAGATGGTTAACTCGGAGGAGAGAGTTAACCCGGAGGAGATGGTTAACCCGGAGGAGAGAGTTAACCCGGAGGAGAGAGTTAACCCGGAGGAGATAGTTAACCCGGAGGAGATAGTTAACCCGGAGGAGAGAGTTAACCCGGAGGAGATGGTTAACTCGGAGGAGAGAGTTAACCCGGAGGAGATGGTTAACCCGGAGGAGAGAGTTAACCCGGAGGAGAGAGTTAACTCGGAGGAGATAGTTAACCCAGAGGAGATAGTTAACCGGAGGAGATAGTTAACCCAGAGGAGATGGTTAACCCAGAGGAGATGGTTAACCCAGAGGAGATAGTTAACCCAGAGGAGATAGTTAACCGGAGGAGATAGTTAACCCAGAGGAGATGGTTAACCCAGAGGAGATGGTTAACCCAGAGGAGATAGTTAACCCAGAGGAGATAGTTAACCCAGAGGAGATGGTTAACCCGGAGGAGATGGTTAACCCAGAGGAGATGGTTAACCCAGAGGAGATGGTTAACCCGGAGGAGATGGTTAACCCAGAGGAGATAGTTAACCCGGAGGAGATGGTTAACCCGGAGGAGATAGTTAACCCGGAGGAGATGGTTAACCCAGAGGAGATAGTTAACCCGGAGGAGATGGTTAACCCGGAGGAGAGAGTTAACCCGGAGGAGATAGTTAACCCGGAGGAGATAGTTAACCCGGAGGAGAGAGTTAACCCGGAGGAGATGGTTAACCCGGAGGAGATGGTTAACTCGGAGGAGAGAGTTAACCCGGAGGAGATGGTTAACCCGGAGGAGAGAGTTAACCCGGAGGAGATGGTTAACCCGGAGGAGAGAGTTAACCCGGAGGAGATGGTTAACCCGGAGGAGATGGTTAACCGGAGGAGATAGTTAACCCGGAGGAGATAGTTAACCCAGAGGAGATAGTTAACCCAGAGGAGATGGTTAACCGGAGGAGATAGTTAACCCAGAGGAGATGGTTAACCCAGAGGAGATAGTTAACCCGGAGGAGATAGTTAACCCAGAGGAGATGGCTAACCCGGAGGAGATGGTTAACCCGGAGGAGATAGTTAACCAGAGGAGATGGTTAACCCGGAGGAGATAGTTAACCCGGAGGAGATGGTTAACCCAGAGGAGATAGTTAACCCAGAGGAGATGGTTAACCAGAGGAGATAGTTAACCCAGAGGAGATAGTTAACCCAGAGGAGATAGTTAACCCGGAGGAGATAGTTAACTGGAGGAGATGGTTAACCCGGAGGAGATGGTTAACCCGGAGGAGATGGTTAACCCAGAGGAGATAGTTAACCGGAGGAGATAGTTAACTGGAGGAGATAGTTAACCCAGAGGAGATGGTTAACCAGAGGAGATAGTTAACCCAGAGGAGATAGTTAACCCAGAGGAGATAGTTAACCCAGAGGAGATGGTTAACCCAGAGGAGATAGTTAACCCAGAGGAGATAGTTAACCGGAGGAGATAGTTAACCCAGAGGAGATAGTTAACCCGGAGGAGATAGTTAACCGGAGGAGATAGTTAACCCAGAGGAGATAGTTAACCCAGAGGAGATAGTTAACCGGAGGAGATAGTTAACCCGGAGGAGATGGTTAACCCAGAGGAGATAGTTAACCGGAGGAGATAGTTAACCCAGAGGAGATAGTTAACCCGGAGGAGATAGTTAACCGGAGGAGATAGTTAACCCAGAGGAGATAGTTAACCAGAGGAGATGGTTAACCCGGAGGAGATAGTTAACCGGAGGAGATAGTTAACCCAGAGGAGATAGTTAACCCAGAGGAGATAGTTAACCCAGAGGAGATAGTTAACCCGGAGGAGATAGTTAACCGGAGGAGATAGTTAACCCAGAGGAGATGGTTAACCGGAGGAGATAGTTAACCCGGAGGAGATAGTTAACCCAGAGGAGATAGTTAACCAAGAGGAGATGGTTAACCGGAGGAGATAGTTAACCC
Source organism: Salvelinus alpinus (assembly GCF_045679555.1). NCBI lineage: Eukaryota > Metazoa > Chordata > Actinopteri > Salmoniformes > Salmonidae > Salvelinus > Salvelinus alpinus. Next base: position 10,987,663 of record NC_092093.1, on the reverse strand, counting down.
AGAGGAGATGGTTAACCCAGAGGAGATAGTTAACCCAGAGGAGATGGTTAACCCGGAGGAGATGGTTAACCGGAGGAGATAGTTAACCCAGAGGAGATAGTTAACCCAGAGGAGATGGTTAACCCAGAGGAGATAGTTAACCCAGAGGAGATGGTTAACCCGGAGGAGATGGTTAACCCAGAGGAGATAGTTAACCGGAGGAGATGGTTAACCCAGAGGAGATGGTTAACCCAGAGGAGATAGTTAACCCAGAGGAGATAGTTAACCCAGAGGAGATGGTTAACCCGGAGGAGATGGTTAACCCAGAGGAGATAGTTAACCCGGAGGAGATGGTTAACCCAGAGGAGATAGTTAACCCAGAGGAGATAGTTAACCCGGAGGAGATAGTTAACCCAGAGGAGATGGTTAACCCGGAGGAGATGGTTAACCCGGAGGAGATGGTTAACCCAGAGGAGATGGTTAACCCGGAGGAGATGGTTAACCCAGAGGAGATGGTTAACCCAGAGGAGATAGTTAACCCAGAGGAGATAGTTAACCCAGAGGAGATAGTTAACCCGAAGGAGATGGTTAACCCGAAGGAGATGGTTAACCCAGAGGAGATAGTTAACCCAGAGGAGATAGTTAACCCAGAGGAGATGGTTAACCCAGAGGAGATAGTTAACCCAGAGGAGATAGTTAACCCAGAGGAGATAGTTAACCGGAGGAGATAGTTAACCCGGAGGAGATGGTTAACCCAGAGGAGATAGTTAACCCAGAGGAGATAGTTAACCCAGAGGAGATGGTTAACCCAGAGGAGATAGTTAACCCAGAGGAGATAGTTAACCCAGAGGAGATGGTTAACCCAGAGGAGATGGTTAACCCAGAGGAGATGGTTAACATGTCATGGCTTAGACAGAGGTTAAACAGTACTACCAATTCATAAAACTTCTAACCATATCAAGTTTAATCTGGAAAGTGATTGTCCCCCCTCAAAATAATGCAACACCCAGACAATGTACAGTCGTGGCCAAAAGTTTTGAGAATTACAAAAATATGAATTTCCACAAAGTTTGCTGCTTCAGTGTCTTTAGATATTTTTGTCAGATGTTACTATGGAATACTGACGTATAATTACAAGCATTTCATAAGTGTCAAAGGCTTTTATTGACAATTACATGAAGTTGATGCAAAGAGTCATTATTTGCAGTGTTGACCCTTCTTTTTCAAGACCTCTGCAATCCGCCCTGGCATGCTGTCAATTAACTTCTGGGCCACATCCTGACTGATGGCGGCCCATTCTTGCATAATCAATGCTTGGAGTTTGTCAGAACTTGTGGGTTTTTGTTTGTCCACCCACCTATTGAGGATTGACAACAAGTTCTCAATGGGATTAAGGTCTGGGGAGTTTCCTGGCCATGGACACAAAATATCGATGTTTTGTTCCCCGAGCCACTTAGTTATCACTTTTGCCTTATGGCAAGGTGCTCCATCATGCTGGAAAAGGAATTGTTCATCACCAAACTGTCCCTTTCATGGTTGGGAGTAGTTGCTCTCGGAGGATGTGTTGGTACCATTCTTTATTCACGGCTGTGTTCTTAGGCAATATTGTGAGTGAGCCCACTCCCTTGGCTGAGAAGCAACCCCACACATGAATGGTTTCAGGATGCTTTACTGTTGGCATGACACAGGACTGATGGTAGCGTTCACCTTGTCTTCTCCGGACAAGCTTTTCTCCGGATGCCCCAAACAATCGGAAAGGGGATTCATCAGAGAAAATGACTTTACCCCAGTACCCAGCAGTCCAATCCCTGTACCTTTTGCAGAATATCAGTCTGTCCCTGATGTTTTTCCTGGAGAGAAGTGACTTCTTTGCTGCCCTTCTTGACACCAGCCCATTCTCCAAAAGTCTTTGCCTCAATGTGCGTGCAGATGCACTCCCACCTGCCTGCTGCCATTCCTGAGCAAGCTCTGTACTGGTGGTGCCCCGATCCCGCAGCTGAATCAACTTTAGGAGACGGTCCTGGCGCTTGCTGGACTTTCTTGGGCGTCCTGAAGCCTTCTTCACAACAATTTAACCGCTCTCCTTGAAGTTCTTGATGATCCGATAAATGGTTGATTTAGGTGCAATCTTACTGGCAGCAATATCCTTGCCTGTGAAGCCCTTTTTGTGCAAAGCAATGATGACATCACGTGTTTCCTTGCAGGTAACCATGGTTGGCAGAGGAATAACAATGATTCCAAGCACCACCCTCCTTTTGAAGCTCCCAGTCTGTAATTTGAACTCAATCAGCATGACAGAGTGATCTCCATCCTTGTCCTCGTCAACACTCACACCTGTGTTAACGAGAGAATTACTGACATGATGTCAGCTGGTCCTTTTGTGGCAGGGCTGAAATGCAGTGGAAATGTTTTTTTGGGGGATTGCCATCATACAAACTGAGGCAGCAGACTTTGTGAAAATGTATATTTTTATCATTCTCAAAACTTTTGGCCACGACTGTATGTAAAATCAGTGCCCAACAGTGTATGCAGATCTGTGGCTATCACAGCTGTCATGGTGGCGTTGACAAGAGCCTCATGCTGCATATCAACCTTCCTAATATGTGCTTTACATGCAGTGTTAACCAGCCCGACTGGGTTAACTGGGTAGTTGGACATGCAACATGCAGAGCCAGAATACGTCCCAAATCTCTCCCTATTCCCTCTGTAGTGCACTACTTTTGACCAGGTGCTATTTGGCGTGCAACCCCAGTCCTGTAAACAGCAGGTGTTGATCCATACCATGACATGGCACAGCACAGGAATCCTTTAAGCTTTTAACAACCAATAAAGACACGGGCCATGCATGCCCCTCTATGGGTTATTAGCATAATTGACTTGGTTGCTAAGTGACGTGCTATTGTTACACAGAGACAAAACCGAAGGATCGTCGCCTTCTGTCTGTCCGTGTGAAGCTCTATTGAGGAGTGTGACACACATAGGACAGACAGAGCAATGTAAACATATGTTTCCCATGCCAATAAAGCCCTTTGAATTGAGAGAGAAAGAAAAAACGAGAGAGAGAGAGAGAGAGAACGAGAAAGTTAGAGAGAGAGAGATAGAGAGTTAGAGAGATAGAGAGAGAGAATTAGAGAGATAGAGATAGAGAGATAGAGAGAGAGAATTAGAGAGATAGAGATAGAGAGATAACTCCCGGGTGGTCACTTCAATCGTCTTCATCTTTTGAACTGATGCGCAGGCAGGGCACTTCTACACTGTAACTAGCTTCAATTCTGTTAAGAAACAATAATGTTCATATTGCCAGTTTTTGCTTTGATGGTGGATACATAAGATGGTTTTCTTCAGGCCGTTTACCATTGAATAAAACTGTCAAGGATCCTGTCTGTGTAAATGGGCGTTTCCTCACTCGCATGAGCATGCTTTTCCTGTGTGAGCCCGCCACTTCCTCCATAATATCTTGCTTTCTCTACCTTCTCTGTTGGTAGTATGGTTAATAATGACTATGGCACAATAGCCAGCTAATAGGATGGTAAGTATACTAGAAGGCCTAGTTGGACAAGTCTGAATATGCACATGATGGAATTTAGAGGTATCCTAAATATGAATTATTTAATGGAAATAGCATTGACTAAAATAGGAATAGGTTGACTGTGACTAAAACTAGACAAAAATTGTCCAGATTTGTAGTCGACTGATAATAACTAAAACTAAGGATTAAATTACTAAAATGTGACTAATAATTAAAGATATTTTAGACAAAGGACTAAAACAAAAAATGAATCTAAAACAGCTGCCAAAATGAAAACTTGAAAGGAATGAGGATAGTATAATCCATTTCTTATACGTCTCTCTTGTTCCCTGTCTCTCGATCTCCCTCGATCCTTATTTTCTTATTTCCATTTCCCCATCTCTCTTTCCCTCTCTCTTTCCATCTCTCTTTCTCTCTCTTTCCCTGTCTCTCTCCCCCCCTCGTTCCCTAGATCCTGGACGTCCTGTGCTCTCTCTGTGTGTGTAACGGGGTGGCAGTGAGAGCCAATCAGAACCTCATCTGTGATCACCTGCTTCCGAAGAGAGACCTGCTCCTCCAGACACGATTGGTCAATGACGTTCAGAGGTAACAGGAAGTAGGAAGTGCCCCATGGTAACCATGCGCCATAGAATTAGAACTACTACCATTCTAATTCTATGGTGTATTCAGTCTAATTCTATGGTGTAATCATTGTCATTCTATGGTGTTCCCTGCAACATATCCTTGTTAACCCTATCAGTCCCGAGGCCCCAGCAAAAATTGGCTTTTTATTTATCAGACTTTCCTTTGTCTACATGTCCAGCCTTTATATTTAGTCTCACAATGAAGTGCTTTAGATAATATTTTATTGGGGGGGGGCTACAACCAGGGCTACAAGTAGAACACATAGCAATTTGACATAAACAGTTGAATTCATGAGTTTTATTGACGGTATAGCAGGCTGTAGTTCAAACACAGTTTGTAGCCTAAATCATGCAGGCGCGATGGTGGGACTCATTGGGTTAAAAAACAACATACATAAATGAATGTGCTCCCTAACAGCAGGCAATTAGCAAGTTGTTACGGGCTGGGTAATTACATAAGACATACATTCACTCTTGATTTACTACTGTACATGTAACTCAGTGTGATTTAATACAAACTCAACACAGCTTTTATGACTGCAATGTAAAAGAACATGGAATAGACATATGAATAATGTATAATTTATCTGTCTGTCTTTCTGTACTGCAGCACACGTTACTTAAAGCCACAATCTCTGACTGTTTTCTCATCTTTCTGTCTTCATCTGGATCTGGATCCAGTATGAGACCTAACATCTTCCTAGGAGTGGCGGAGGGTTCTGCCCAGTATAAGAAGTGGTACTTTGAGTTGATGATCGACCAGGTGAACATGGGCTTTTCTCACTTTCATCTATTTCATTGCTTATGTGTTTTGTTTATTGTGTAGGAACATTATTGACCATTTTTATTTTTTTAAATGTAAGTTCTACTTGCAATTCAGCTCTTTGCTACCACACGTATAATGCCTTGTCTCTCTCTCTCTCCCTCTCTTTCCCTCTCCCTCTTTCCCCCTCTCTCTCTCTCTCTCTCTCTCTCTCTCTCTCTCTCTCTCTCTCTCTCTCTCTCTCTCTCTCTCTCTCTCTCTCTCTCTCTCTCTCTCTCTCTCTCTCTCTCAGGTGGAACACTATGTGACCAGCGAGCCATCCCACCTGCGTGTGGGCTGGGCCTCCACTAAGGGTTATGCCCCCTACCCGGGGGGTGGAGAGGGATGGGGGGGCAACGGAGTGGGTGACGACCTTTACTCATACAGCTTTGACGGACTCTACCTGTGGTCAGGTAAGCTCTCTGGGGTTCTGCATGGCTCTACCTGTGTTCAGGTAAGCTCTCTGGGGTTCTGCATGACTCTACCTGTGTTCAGGTAAGCTCTCTGGGGTTCTGCATGACTCTACCTGTGGTCAGGTAAGCTCTCTGAGGTTCTGACTCTACCTGTGTTCAGGTAAGATCTCTGAGGTTCTGACTCTACCTGTGGTCAGGTATGCTCTCTGAGGTTCTACATGACTCTACCTGTGGTCAGGTAAGCTCTCTGGGGTTCTGCATGACTCTACCTGTGGTCAGGTAAGCTCTCTGGGGTTCTGCATGACTCTACCTGTGGTCAGGTAAGCTCTCTGGGGTTCTGCATGACTATACCTGTGGTCAGGTAAGCTCTCTGGGGTTCTGCATGACTCTACCTGTGTTCAGGTAAACTCTCTGAGGTTCTGACTCTACCTGTGGTCGGGTAAGCTCTCTGAGGTTCTGCATGACTCTACCCGTGTTCAGGTAAGCTCTCTGAGGTTCTGACTCTACCTGTGGTCAGGTAAGCTCTCTGGGGTTCTGCATGACTCTACCTGTGGTCAGGTAAGCTCTATGAGGTTCTGCATGACTCTACCTGTGTTCAGGTAAGCTCTCTGAGGTTCTGACTCTACCTGTGGTCAGGTAAGCTCTCTGGGGTTCTGCATGACTCTACCTGTGGTCAGGTAAGCTCTCTGAGGTTCTGACTCTACCTGTGGTCAGGTAAGCTCTCTGGGGTTCTGCATGACTCTACCTGTGTTCAGGTAAGCTCTCTGGGGTTCTGCATGACTCTACCTGTGTTCAGGTAAGCTCTCTGAGGTTCTGCATGACTCTACCTGTGGTCAGGTAAGCTCTCTGAGGTTCTGCATGACTCTACCTGTGGTCAGGTAAGCTCTCTGAGGTTCTGCATGACTCTACCTGTGGTCAGGTAAGCTCTCTGGGGTTCTGCATGGCTCTACCTGTGTTCAGGTAAGCTCTCTGGGGTTCTGCATGACTCTACCTGTGGTCAGGTAAGCTCTCTGAGGTTCTGCATGACTCTACCTGTGTTCAGGTAAGCTCTCTGGGGTTCTGCATGACTCTACCTGTGGTCAGGTAAGCTCTCTGAGGTTCTGACTCTACCTGTGTTCAGGTAAGATCTCTGAGGTTCTGACTCTACCTGTGGTCAGGTATGCTCTCTGAGGTTCTACATGACTCTACCTGTGGTCAGGTAAGCTCTCTGGGGTTCTGCATGACTCTACCTGTGGTCAGGTAAGCTCTCTGGGGTTCTGCATGACTCTACCTGTGGTCAGGTAAGCTCTCTGGGGTTCTGCATGACTATACCTGTGGTCAGGTAAGCTCTCTGGGGTTCTGCATGACTCTACCTGTGTTCAGGTAAGCTCTCTGAGGTTCTGACTCTACCTGTGGTCGGGTAAGCTCTCTGAGGTTCTGCATGACTCTACCTGTGTTCAGGTAAGCTCTCTGAGGTTCTGACTCTACCTGTGGTCAGGTAAGCTCTCTGGGGTTCTGCATGACTCTACCTGAGGTCAGGTAAGCTCTATGAGGTTCTGCATGACTCTACCTGTGTTCAGGTAAGCTCTCTGAGGTTCTGACTCTACCTGTGGTCAGGTAAGCTCTCTGGGGTTCTGCATGACTCTACCTGTGGTCAGGTAAGCTCTCTGAGGTTCTGACTCTACCTGTGGTCAGGTAAGCTCTCTGGGGTTCTGCATGACTCTACCTGTGTTCATGTAAGCTCTCTGAGGTTCTGCATGACTCTACCTGTGTTTGGGTAAGCTCTCTGAGGTTCTGACTCTACCTGTGGTCAGGTAAGCTCTCTGAGGTTCTGCATGACTCTACCTGTGTTCAGGTAAGCTCTCTGGGGTTCTGCATGACTCTACCTGTGTTCAGGTAAGCTCTCTGAGGTTCTGCATGACTCTACCTGTGGTCAGGTAAGCTCTCTGAGGTTCTGCATGACTCTACCTGTGGTCAGGTAAGCTCTCTGAAGTTCTGACTCTACCTGTGGTCAGGTAAGCTCTCTGGGGTTCTGCATGACTCTACCTGTGGTCAGGTATGCTCTCTGAGGTTCTGCATGACTCTACCTGTGGTCAGGTAAGCTCTCTGAGGTTCTGACTCTACCTGTGGTCAGGTAAGCTCTCTGGGGTTCTGCGTGACTCTACCTGTGGTCAGGTATGCTCTCTGAGGTTCTGCATGACTCTACCTGTGGTCAGGTATGCTCTCTGAGGTTCTACCTGTCCTGATGTGACCCTGACAGTTCCTTCTCTGCCTTATAATGTAATTTGGGAGTTAAGTCCTGAAATGTGTGTTTTACAGTTTGGATTTGAATGTCAAGGGCAGAGAGACAAGTTGTAGCTTATATAACAGGACTCGTTGACTGCCCTCGTGATGTGAAATTCCGCTGCTATTTTGGGAGTTGGGCAGGGAAATCCTGAGGTCATCATTCTGTGGTCAAGAGCAAAGAAAAAATAACAGTACAATAAAATCTCACCCTCAACCAACCATCCCTCATCCACCACCCTGCCCCCCGTCGACCAACCATCCCTCATCCGCCACCCTGCCCCCCGTCGACCAACCATCCCTCATCCGCCACCCTGCCCCCCGTCGACCAACCATCACTCATCCGCCTTCCTGCCCCCCCCCCCCCCTCCCCCTCCCCCTCCCCCGTCTAAACAGCCCCAGGCTGTTAGTTTCTCCCAGTGATTTAAAGATACACTAGATGACTGATAGTGGGCGCTGTGTTCACGCCACCCATTTACATTTACATTTAAGTCATTTAGCAGACGCTCTTATCCAGAGCGACTTTCCTCCATCTTAGCACTCCCCCACCATTGCAAAACATATTTTAGAGGCTATAGAAATGCATGTACTAATGTCTACAGTCATTTATTCTATACTGAACAAAAATATAAACTCAACATGCAACAATTTCAATGATTTTACTGAGTTAGAGTTCATATAAGGAAATCAATCAATTGAAATAAATGAATTAGGTTATAAACTATGGATTTCACATGACTGGGCAGGGGCGCAGCCATTGGTGGGTCTGGGAGGGCATAGGCCCACCCACTAGGGAGCCATGCCCAGCCAATCAGAATTAGTTTTTCCCCACAAAAGGTATTTTGTACAGACAGAAATACTCCTGAGTTTTAACAGCTGTCTGAGTGGCTGGTCTCAGACGATCCCGCAGGTGAAGAAGCCAAAGGTCCTGGGCTGGCGTGGTTACACGTGGTCTGCAGGTGAGAGGCCGGTGGACTCTGGCAACAGCTCTGATGGACATTCCTGAAGTCAGCATGCCAATTGCATGCTCCTTCAAACCCGGAGACATCTGTGTGATTGTGTTGTGACACAATGGTACCTTTTAGAGTGGCCTTTTATTGTCACCAGCACATGGTGCACCTGTGTAATGATCATGCTGTTTAATCAGCTTCTTGATATGTCACACCTATCAGGTGGATGGATTATCTTGGCAAAGGAGAAATGCTCACTAACAGGGATGTAAACAAATTTGTGCACAAAATTGTAGAGAAATAAGCTTTTTGTGTGTATGGAACATTTCTGGGATCTTTTATTTCAGCTATAAAACATGGGACCAACACTTTACATGTTGTGTTTATAGTTTTGTTCAATATATTATACACACTTTAATGCATACTTTTAAATTATATTATGTGAGCTAAACATGCACATACTGTATATATATTTTTAAATATTTAAAGAATTCCCTAAAGTATAGAGATTACTAATGTCCCCCTAATGTTACTATCCCCACTACAACAACAAAATACTTAAATACATTTTGTCCTGGAAACATTTAATGTAAATACTGTAGACTTCATTCATTCCTGGAGGACTGCTCCTTCGTGGGAGTACAAATATGACCGACCGGTGACTTCAAAGCTTCTCAATGGCCAATAAATAGCTTCAGCACAGAGGGTTTGTATATATTATTGGTTTATATACATTCTACACCTTACACTGCCCCTGCTCCCCCTCTGAAGAGGCCCCAGACTGAGTCTGCCCTCCATGACATTGAAGGCGTGACTTCTCTTCTTTTCTCCTCTCCTCTCTTCTCCCCTCCTCTCTTCTCCCCTCCTCTCTTCTCCTCTCTTCTCTTCTCCCCTCCTCTCTTCTCCTCTCCTCTCTTCTCCTCTCCTCTCTTCTCCTCTCCTCTCTTCTCCCCTCCTCTCTTCTCCTCTCTTCTCTTCTCCCCTCCTCTCTTCTCCTCTCCTCTCCTCTCTTCTCCTCTCCTCTCTTCTCCCCTCCTCTCTTCTCCTCTCCTCTCTTCTCCTCTCCTCTCTTCTCCCCTCCCTCCTCTCTTCTCCTCTCCTCTCTTCTCTTCTCCCCTCCTCTCCTCACCCTTTCCTCCCATCCACTCTTCCGTCTTCTCCTCCCAGGCCGTATCTCCCGGGCAGTAGCCTCGATCAACCAGCACTTGTTGAACAGTGATGACGTGGTGAGTTGTTGTCTGGACCTGGGCGCTCCCTCCATGTCCTTCAGGATCAATGGCCAGCCAGTACAGGGCATGTTTGAAGACTTCAACACCGACGGATTCTTCTTCCCTGTAGTCAGCTTCTCTGCGGGGGTCAAGTAAGGGGCCAGCACACACACACACACACACACACACACACACACACACACACACACACACACACACACACACACACACACACACACACACACACACACACACACACACACACACACACACACACACACACACACACACACACACACACACACACACGAACACACACATGAACACACACACTTGCAGATTCTCTGCAGGGGTCAAGTAAGGGTCCAGCTAGGTTACGGTATTCATTTGTGAAGGGTCAGGAGAGGATAATTAGGAACTGTGATGAGAAGATGAGGAGGCTGGAGAGTGGGGATTGCATGTTGCTGGGACAGCATGAGACGCACACATAGTTTAGTTTAAGAAAATGGCCCTGCAATGGGAAAATCAAAATGTTCTGAACCTGAATGGTTTAATAGACTCTAGAGGCTATAGCTCTATAGCTATATTTATATAGTTATATAGTTATATAGTTCTATAGCTCTCTAGTTCTATAGTTCTATAGTTATCTAGATCTACAGTTATCTAGTTCTATATTTCTCTAGTTCTATATTTCTCTAGTTCTATATTAGTTCTATAGTTCTCTAGTTCTCTTGTTCTATAGCTCTCTAGATCTGTAGTTCTATAGTTATCTAGATCTACAGTTATCTAGTTTATATTTGTCTATTTCTATAGTTCTATAGTTATCTAGATCTACAGTTATCTAGTTTATATTTCTCTAGTTCTATATTGGTTCTATAGTTCTCTAGTTCTATAGCTCTATAGTTATCTAAATCTACAGTTATCTAGTTTATATTTCTCTAGTTCTATATTA